>NW_024096507.1:600000-772500 GCF_016545835.1 Crotalus tigris
CTGATCTAAAGCCAAAGGCTCTAGATCAGGGGTCCTCAACCTTGGCAACTATAAGACTTGTGGACTAGCTCCCAGAATTCCTCAGGCAGCAAAGCCTTTGGCTTTAGATAGATACATGCTTATAATGCTTCCTCTCCTTCTAGGTTTCAGCACATTTCTCCAGATCATCACCAACAACTCTTTCCTGCAAGCTTCTCCAGAACTGCCCTTGAACTAACAACCAAGCAGTGCAAACACTGCCCAATGTAATAAAGGTTTACCAGCCACACATTTGTTTTTCCTAAAATTGTACATTTTCCACAGCCAGAGCCAAGTCCTTCTGAACTGCTGTCTATTTACCTTCATTCCAGTTCTCCTACCTTCCTTTTTCCCAAAGTTCTCCCCAATGACTTCTTAAGACATACCTCAAAAGCCAGCCCTTCTGAATTTTTTTCATTCTCTCTTAGAGAACTTTTCCTATGAAATCTAAACCATCTCTACTATATTTTTCAAGCAAAGATAGCACATATTATAGGTTTTTTTCTCATGCTATCATCCAGCTTTTAGACATTCTCATCAATAAAATGAAGACAGGCTAGAATTTAGGAAAAACATAAAGACCTTCTATTTTGATATCCAAATAATAATAGACCTTTTCAAAATATGGTTTTGTACCATGCATATGTGTATGTTAGATTGTCCACAAAGTGGCAAAATATGAGGCAAGCTTCAATTTTGCTGCTACTTTTGGTCAAGTGAGTCTGCCCACAATTACCTGAAATCAGGAGATCTACATTCAGCGTAGAGTTAAAGAGCCTCCAATCCATAAGCAGAAAGTTTCCCACTCTTTTAAAGCAAGAATTCCCTAAAAATGAATAACAGTATTGTTTTAGTATTTCATTGGAATCGATTCAGATGCTAAGGCTTCCAAATCTAATAAAATAAGGAGAGATCGAAGAAACTTGTAGTGGTCCATAAAATTGGGACAATGTCTACTGTCCCAGACTTGCCACAGATGCAAACATTTCAGGTTCATCTTTCTATAAGAGAGATACTGAAGTACTTTACCCAAGTAACGAGGAACAACATCCGGAACTCTGACTTCTTGAAGACTGTCAAACTCACCTGTTAATTTTATAAATACATTTTATTTATTAAAAAAATATAAGTATAGTTTATCCCCCTGACTTGAAGGAAGGCTGCTTCACATTCTTATCTGTTTCTTGATTTAGAAATGTGTTCAGAATGCTGTTACCATCTTCTTTGGCACTAATCACTTATATTGAACTATACGACTAGACACTGATGAGTATGTGTAGTCAAAATTATTTGTTCTCGGAATTTCCAGGTTATTCATTATACTTTGCTGAAAAGCATATGCACTGTGCTACTACCATGCACCTATTAATGGTTTCAATACATTCATTTGGTAAGTACTAATAAAACATTGCACTGAATGCCACTTACAACTTTACACAAGAGTTGTAAACAGGATTAGGGTAATTGTGACTTGGGATGAACAAAAGAAAGAAATATGCTTTATTTCATGTGTATTAAACACTGAAATATCTTTTGCTTTTTTGAAATAACATTGTTACAGTTTTATTAGTTAATCGATAAGACATAATACAGAATATGGTTATCAACATAATTGTACCCCTGAGCGCTGTGATTACCATTGAATAACCGCTCACATGGGAACTGCTTTATTCTCATTATGAGACAGTTTTATGGAAAGGAGGGAAATGGGTCTTTTTGCTGAAGAAAGATATATCTGGCTATTTAAAATTAGCAGCCATTTCGATTGAGCTGATAAATTAACTTCCCCTTGTAGATGTCTCAAAGTCAAACAAACACCTTTCTCCCTGCCAATGTCTGTTCAATGACTGGGGGGGGGCATCATATTTATATGCCTTAACTGTAAACATTTAAGTCACATTTCACTTAATGGGTTTGCCTTGAGGATAATTAAATTGCAGATATGAAGAGGATGTGGCACAGCAAAATGAACAAAAGGACAGCAATACCCACTGCAACATTGCATATGAAATCTTGAGCACATCCACAGTATCAGGCTGCAATTTATAATTTTTCTTTAAAATTATAGAACCAGTTTAAGCTTTCAGAGAGATTTAATTTAACAGAATAGATGATATATTTTAATGGAAATGAGGAGCTAGTGAAGTCACAAAATGTGTGATCCAGTTAAAATGGACACAAAGTTTTATAAGGCACACAGGGTGTTATTTTATAGATCCAACAATTATCCAAAGCAACAATGCAATCTATAAATTTTTTATTCCAGCAAATGCCCTCTGTTACATCCATATATAGTGCCAAACTATAGAAAGAGAGGAGAAAGAAATGAGCTGTTGTGATAATATCCAAATGGTACCACTTATATAAATATTTGGATTAATAGAGAAAGAAAGAAAAGAAAAGAAGAGAGAGAGAGAGAGAGAGAGAGAGAGAGAGAGAGAGGGAGATAAATAAATAAATAAATTTTTATGCATTTTCTGATGTTACTGAGTTTTCAGCCATGGCATAATTCTGTCCCTCCAAGCCAGCAAGAATGACCCCTGAATAAGAGCTCTTTTGAGATTGTGATTTATAGTAATTTAGATACAGGTTATAAGACAACATGACATGTGGTTTAATATGGTTCCAATCTAATGCTATCTTAAACAATAATCTATGGACAGATGTTGGCCCACTATGAATTCCAGACATGGTGTAATTACATCATTGAATTCAATGGCAATATTACAGAAATTGATTTTCAAGGAAATATTTCTTTTTTTCTATGCGTGTATATCCTACAACCACTACCCTGGAATGACTATCATTATCTGTGCAGATATATATATATATAAAAGATCAGTGCAAAGTACACAAATGTAACCACAGATTACCTGTCTCATTTACCCTAAAGATATTTTACCTACTCTATTGCATAGATGATCTGAAGACATCTCTCATTTTTCCTGAAATTTGTCAAGCTGAGATTGAAACTCAGGCTCCACTCCATAGAAAAGGTTTCTTTCTTTGGATAATTGACTAACAAAGAGTAGCTATTAGGAGATAAAGCCTGTCAGAAATCACATTCTTATTAGGACAAAGACGTTATTCATTTTTTTCCCACAATGCAGTGCAAAATTAAAATATTTTGCAGTTTTAAAATAGGCAAGTGGAAATGTAATATCTCTAAAACACATAGAGTCTATGAGAATTATAATAAATAAGAAATATCATACATCTACACACAAGGCCATGTCAGAAAAATTCAGTAATATACAATAATGTTTCCAAATGGAATAAAAGTATTCTGTGAAAAGCACACTTAGACCAAACAGCACCATCTTCACAATTTCCCTGATGGCCAGAAGCATTAAGTGATAAAACAGCAAATAGAACAGCTTATTGCTTTAAGGTACTTCTTTCAATTAATATCTCTGAAATATCATGATCTGGGCCAAAAGGAATTTCTGTTCAAGTGGGGCTCTGAGTTTGGCAATCGGTAAATAAATAATAAAGGAGATTAGGTGGTTTTACTACTATAATAGTCAAGAGTTTTAAAATTGGAGTTCATAAGGAAATAGATAAACCATCTATGGTTTGACGATCTGAAAGAAACAAAAGCTACTTCTGTTTCTTTCAGTTTGCAAAATAAGTCTATTTATTTTCAAACATTCTGCACAAACTATTTCCATCTGTTTTGCATAAGTAATTTGTATTCAAGTTCTGAGTTTCTACTACTCTTTGACTGATTGAACAGGAATCTGATAAACTAATTCTTTTATAACAATAACATACTGAAGCATTTTCAGGGCCCATCTTTAAGTTGGTGCTATATGCAAGCATCAAACTAAGTACTAAGTTATCTATCTATCTATCTATCTATCTATCTATCTATCTATCTATCTATCTTATCTATCTATCTATCTATCATCTATCTATCTATCATCTATCTCTCTATCATCCCAATTTATAGAACTGTCCATTGGCAAAACTAGGTTTTCAAGGCCTTGCCAAAAGCCAATAGAGTTGGGGCCAAGGTGATTGTATTATGGTGTGGTCAATGGAATGATAATTCCTACACATCTGGAGTGATGGAAGGTATAAAATACTGTTTTAGATTGACAATTATGTCTTACAGCCCTCGGTTTTCATTATTACAGAATACAGTAATGGAATATAACATAATTTAAATAAAATACACATCAAAATTGTTACTTTTGCCTGGATCCCGCAAGGGAAAATTTATGAGTGGAATCATGTGTTTTGATCACCTTCTGATGATAATCTTATCAGCATAATCATCTGTCCAAATATTGTAGGAACCTTTGAATTCTTTATTTTGAAAAGTGGTCAGGACTGGGCAGTAGATGTCAACCTCCAATTGATACCTTCCTTTCTGAATCTAGAGATATTCTGGGAAGGTTAAAAAGTTATGTGGCTAGCCAGTGCTTAGCTGTGAAATGTCATTTTTGAGCTAAAAAATAAGGATTAATGCAGAGCCTCATATATCCTCAGAAAAATACCTAAAGCACTTGAATTTACATGTTGAAGTATCCAGCTATATGGATACCTCATGCAGTAAAGTATACCAACCATCTGATGTAACATTTCAAAATCTATTATAAAATCAATTATTGGAAAAATATGCAAGAGTTTCTGAAATAATGTGCAGATTAATGCTAATTTTTTTTGTTAAGGTTAATTTTTCTTTTACAGTAAATAGGTTATTTTTTATCACCAACTTTCTATCACTAATGCCTTTTGATTAGTGATTATGGGACAGGTTCCATGACCTAAACAAGTTTGAAAACCAGGACCTGAAACACTGATCTCTATAAATGATGTGCTAAAGTCCTGTCAGAAGCTATATTTCCCCCAGTTCTGGAATCAGGACTTATAATATGGAAAGTTAAAAATGTAACCATTACAGGATACAGCATCACCCCCCCAAATAATCCTCTTGTGAGTTCCAATTTGTTCTTTTATTTGGTTTGTAACTAACATTGTGAAACTCTCTCACATAAGACCATGAACATGTTCCCTATCATTAGTTTAAAATGGTGCTTCTTCTGCTGGCTATACAAGAGCCATTATCTCAGAACCGCACAATCCCACCTTTTGAACAAATCAGGTGTTGCACATTAAATGCGTTTAGTCAGTATTAACAGGCTTTCATTTTACATGCAACAAAAATGCTGGTTCACTACCCTTTCCCCCCATTTTAGAATTGCTAGATAACAAACTCATCAACCAAAGAAACTAATTCTATCTACCCAGCACAATAAATTGTTGAATATTGCTATCTGTAATCCTTTCTCAAATATGTTTGTTCCAAAGACACCAGAGATGAGAAGAGCGGCACATTCTATACTTCTTATCTCAGCTTCAAGGGCAAAAATTGCAAATTAATCTGTGTTCAGTAAGTCATGCTTTTTGTCCTCAACCAATCTACCGTAACAGCATCCTGTATGTTTTGAAGCTAACCAAGTAGATGATATTACCTTTCTCAATAGGAAAAAAAATGTTGCAATAAAGAATCTGTCTTTGGAATAAGCCAGTGATGTATATCAAGGATTTACAAATGTATAAAAGCATAGTGTTTATTCTGACAGTTTTGCTTCATACCTGATTGTTAACAAGGAGGACAATCACTAGTCTCCATTTATGTGGAGGAGTTGGCCATTCTATCAGTAAAGGCTTTGAACTCATGATATTTACTCTGACCTTGGCATACAGATCCTTAAACATTTGGGCCAGTGGGCATACTGGGAATTTTCAAAGCATGCTAAAAGCATTGCTTTTATATGGCTACTATAGTAGGCATAACTTGTCACAAAAGCTCAATTTACAAGGAGACAAACTTCCTACAACCTCTTCCTATCTCAACTAGATTCCCTCTAGTACTTCAGCTTGCTTTCTTCAAGGGCACTTCCAAATAAAGCACAGGGACACAGCACCCTTTCAGGTGGGCGATTGGGTGTACCTGTCCACCAAGTACCTACGCTTAGGAGTGTCCTGTAAGAAGCTGGGCCCCATGTATGTAGGTCCCTTCCAAGTGGTTCAAGTCATCAACCCAGTAACCGTAAGGCTGCGACTGCCTCGGGCCTTTGGGAAGGTACATCCTGTGTTCCATGGGAGCCTGCTGAACCTGGTGAAGGGGTCCCCACATGGACCTGTAAACAAGCCACTCGGGCCGGTCTCCGGCGACCAGTACGAGATACAGGAAATTCTGGACTCCCAAGTCTGCCACGGACAGGTCCAATATCTGGTTAGGTGGAAGGGTACCCTCTCTCAAAGGCATCGTGGGTGAGGAGGGGGGATGTCCACGCCCCACGGCTAGTACGAGCATTCCATCACCAACACCCGGGAAGTCGGGGGATGGGTCTGCAGAAGGGTCCAACAAATTTGTCATACGCTCACCCACGTCTTTTTGCATTTTAGGTGGGGCCCTGGTAGAAGGGACCGCCTGTCAAGCCCCTGGACTCGACACTAATCGGTGGGGGAAAGGGAAGGAGCAGCCAGCAGCCAGCAGTCAGCCGACGTCGGTGCACCGACCCCATATGCCTTCCAACCTCTGAGGACCAGCAGGGCATTGGCGAGGCCGCCATACACCGCCAGACGCCAGAGGGGCCGCCTCGCACCGCAGCCGCATCTTCCTTCTCGCCGGGTGCCAGGGGGAATTCCCGGAGGCCAGCTGGGCGGCAGAGGTGACCAGCTGGGCGTCGGGTAAGGCAGTCTCTCACTACGGCCGCCTCTTCCTTCTTGCCGGGAGCCCGGGGGAATTCCCGGAGGCCAGCTGGGTGGCTGAGGTGACCAGCTGGGTGTTGGGGGATACCATCCCTCACTGCGGCCGCCTCTCCTGTGTTGCCGGCGGCTGGGGGAGGACGCCGGTTGCTGCATACAGCTGCCTCCCGGAGGAATTGCCTGCTGCGTGGAGCTGCTTCCCAGAGGGGCTGTCTGCCGGGGGAGGATGCTGGTTGTCACGTGGAGCTACGTCCTGGCGGAGTTGTCTGCTGTGGACCCACGCTGGCGGCAGGGGGAGGAGCAGGACAACGACGGGCTGCCAGTTAGGACAGCTGGTCCTGCGGAGGCCATGTGGCTGCACTGATGCCTTCGGAGGGGAGAGGGACAGACACTGAGCTATGGCTTTTACCTGCATGGACCGGATGCTGGCTTGCTCATTGGGGTGGGGTTGGAGGGTGGGGCACATCTATGTAAAGCACTGGGAGCAAACTACTCCCAGTGCTGACTTTCATTTTGCACGCATTAAATTCTTGCTGGTCATTTTGTTCCTGTGTTTTGAAGTTTGTCGGCAGCAGACAGAGGACAACTGACACTTCCTACAACCTCTTCCTATCTCAACTAGATTACCTCTAGTACTTCAGCTTGCTTTTTTCAAGGGCACTTCCAAATAAAGCACAGGGACACAGCACCCTTTGGTTTTGATTTCTAATAGTGTCTCCAGAGGGCAAAGGCCCCCAAGAGTGCTTTTTCAAAAGGCAACTGGACTTTCTTTGTTTTTCCTTGAAGACATCTTGCTTCTCTTCCAAGAAGCTTCTTCAGTCCTCATCCAGCGAAACGTCTTCAAGGAAAAACAAAGTCCAGTTGCCTTTTGAAAAAGCACCTTTGAGACAACCATGACATAGATACAAAGCTTCCCAAAACATTCTTAAGACTAAATAAGGCTGGCATTTTCTATTTAAAAAAAAAATCCTAAAAATTAAAATAATGTGATACATAGAGGCATTTAATGGGCATATCTTAGAAAACAACCCGGAGAGCAGTAAAGCAGTGTGGAGAAGCTGAAGAATCACAGCAGTTCCCAACAAGGCAGATGTTGGATTTCAATCTCATTTTTTCATAATGTAAGTCACAATGACATGTAAAAGTCCTCAAACTCAAATGTAGCAAGGTTTTGATAAAAGATTCCTTATTCTTTCCTGCTCTCTACAAATAAATCTCTACAAAGAATTAAAATCCTATTTATAAATAGCTATTTCAAACTTGGAAGATACTTTGAATATATACCAATTAAATATATCCTCTTTAATCTAACCACATATGAATCTGGAAATTTTTAATGATTGCCACATATTCTGTTGTCTTACACTGTCTTGAAAAGAGAGATCAGTTTAGGACTAGCTGTATGTTTTTCGCATGGTCAATTATAAAGACATAGTTCAAAACATTAAGTAGTGATTCAGCCAGCTTTTAAGTCAGGAGGTAAGAAAAAATTATTGCTTCCAGCAATATAGCTGCAGGCTTAGGATTTTTCTGATCTCCATTTTTCTTTCAGCAAAATGTAACTATAACAGGAGGTAGATTGAAAGATTATCAATACAATTAAATCTTACAGACTATACCTCAACATTTAATGATCAGTGTGTGAAATGTTCATTGCTTCTGAGAAAAGTAACATGCTTGAAAGTGGAAATCCATGCTGTCTTGCATTAATCTGATAGTATCAGAAGCTTTAAATCCTCTGGGTAATTCTTCTCTGCAAGAGTCATCCACAAGTCTACTGTAGGGTAGAGACTGAACAGCTAAGTTGAACTCAGAGCCAATCAATGAAACAAAAAAAGAACTATAGAGAACTGGTTGTTCAGAATTAATATCTATTGTATTTGTGAAGATTCTATTAGATGATTGCTGAAATTCCCCCTTCTTTTATACGATCGTTTCCTAGACAGCATCTCTTTCTCTCATTCCCCAAGGTCATCTGCATATTCCACTACATCAGCAGTCTTTCTCATTCTTGCTCTGTTGGACAATTTATATTTACTCCAACCAGAGGTTGTGGGTGTTGTAGTTCAATATATATAAAAAACATTGCATTGGAAAAGACTCTAGTCTAGATTAGGAACTAGAAGTAAAATATGGAGAGGAAGGTCATGGAAGAATTTAGACCCAGTTTAGAACTTTAAGTAGAAAGTAAGGAAGACAACCTTGAGGAAGATATGCAGGAACTGTTATCTAGGCTAAAGAGACTGAAGCATGTTTAGGTCCAGAACAATGAAAATAACAATTGGATGTGGCTCAGATAGATACCTCCCTAATTCACCAAACCATACCAGGAGGAAGAGGTACAACACAATCAAACTTGCAAGACTTCATTATTATAGGCAATTTCAATAACAGTAATTGTAGCATTCCTATGTAGCAGATTTTCTGGAATGAACTACCTAGTGGGGCTGACACTTTGATAGTAGGTCTTGGCTGTAGTGTGCCAGGCATTCAAGTGATTAAAAAAAAAGGGGAAATTCCACAGACGAGAACATCTCAGTTTGAGATCATCAAAAGACTGTGAACTAGTATTTTATTCTTGATCCAAGATCAAAAATAGGGGCAGTGAATTACAAGAAAAGAGTGCTAGGCTTGAAGCCAAGACTGACACTTTAAGGTCATTGCTTTCTAAAGGGATAAGCATAAAATTCTGGGCTGAAAAAATCAGATTTTGCTTAGACCTTAGGTTGTGTGTCCCAGTTGCTTAACCTGAGCTGTTTGGGGTCAAGCGACATTTGACAACTTTGTATATTCAAGATTCCTGCTTAAATTTAAGTTTCTTGATTTGGTTTGAAGGCTGCCTGCATCCTATAACGGATACAATATGAGACTTTATATTATAACAGAATAGCTTGAACATCCATTGGGTTGTGTCTGAGGATCTACAATATGGAGGACACAGTAACATGATTCAAAATTTCCATCTTTTGCACATATACTGCAGTTGCAAGCTCACAGATGTTGATTCTTCTTTGCAGATGTTGCTGGTCTGTAACTATGCAACACATATGCCTGTATGTTTAAACAACAGTTTAACTTTTAATGACATAAAAGGAGTTTGGTTATTTCTAGTAGAAGTGTAAGAAAGTATAAGATATATTACCTATATTACCTATAAAGTGCTGATAGAGCACTTATTTTACAAGCTGGAAAAAATAAGCACCAGGAAAAAGAATTAATTCTCACAGCCCTTCAGAAAAGCGTCACCAATGTAGAATTGCAGAGGAAGCAGCATAATTCACCCAGAAACAAGGGGGATATTACTCAGCAAGTAGAATACAAAAGAGTCAAGAAATTATGCCAGATAAACAGTTTGTGAGGAAGCATAACAATAATTCACTCCTGGGGATAATTCTTTACAGAGCAATAGCTTGAAAGTCATACTCGATGTAACTAAATTAAAATCAACTTTGCTACCCTTAAGATTAATCTTTAGAGGCAAGATGCATGAGTACTAAATGATTCTAGGGCAGTAGACATATTAAACGTGAAATGTTTACTAATAGTAGACAATTATTTGGAAAAAGTGAACTTATTAAACAGCCCCAGGGTGGCAGTCTAGGAAGTTACTAATTTTTTTCACTGCTTACACATTTTTCTTAAATGCTTGTATACTAAAATATACAGTTTAATGAAACCTGGCATATGTAAAAATTTGGATGGTTTTGCAACTGACATTTTATGGGCAACACGCAATAACCCAATATTTTCTTGCAGCTTCCAAAGCTACTCAAACCACAGACGTCCAAACAGAGTTAACAGTTTTAGGGGGAAAAAACCTCAACTCACCCCACCCCAAAACTCCTCAACCAGAAGTTCTCTATTCTGAATCTGAAGGAGATTAATTGCAAATAAATTGGTGGAAGAATTTTCTAAGTAGGATGTCAAGGTTATGATTTAGAAACTAATCAGCTGATGTAATATAAGATGTATGATATAATGTTGGGAGTGACTAAGCAGGGTCTATTTCCCTTTAAAAGCCAGATGGATCTGTGTCTCTTTAAGAGCCTTTGTATGAAAGGGACGGCTCTGCAGATGTGTGCTCTCTCTTCCATTTCCTTTTGTAACTATGGTGTGTTGGATCCTGTTGTATTAGCACGTGTATGTATATTGTTCCTGGTGTATGATAGTGTAGATAGTGTAAGATAAAGCACCATTTAATATAGACCACTGTTTACTGTGTTTACTCCTGGGTTATCTCGCACAATAAGACTGTACATGCTCTGACAGATTATGGGCCCAGAATAAGGAGAAACCCAGTGAGAGCTTGACCCAGAGCCAGAGAAGTTAAGGCTTGTGATTTGTTGTGGTTAGTGGTGATAGCAGGCAACATGGACTCCGTCAACATAATGGGAGGAGGTTTCATAGTATCTCATCTGAACGAGACAATCTACCTCTCCTGGAGTCTGAAAATGGAGATGTACCTGAGAAGGTAGGAGTTGTGAATGATAGTTGCTGATCCACCTGCAGCCCTGGATGATAGGGACTGGAGAAAGAATGAGAAAGCATTGGTCAGCATAATCCTGAGTTTGGAGGATAGCCAGCTGATACATGTGAGGGTTCTCCAGTCTGCTAAAGAGTGCTGGGAAACTCTGCACAGTGTGTATGTGAGAGAGACTGCAAGCAGCAAAGTAATGCTCACAAGAAAGCTATATAAAGCCCAACTGAAACTGGGAGAAAGCATGTCTACTCATTTGCAGTCCATGAGAAAGACATTCCTAGAATTAGAAGAAAGAGGAATGACTTTTACTGAGGCACATAAGGTATATGTGGTGCTCAGTTCATTGGACAATTCATGGGACATCATAGTGACCAGTTTAGAGTCCATGCAAGAGAGGAACTTAACCATGAGTTATTTGACTGGCCGGTTGCTGGAGGAGGAACAGAAACAGCTGGAAAGGTAGCAGATAGGGGGTGACAATGCACAAACCAGGCCTACAACTGCAACATCCAAAGATGCCAGTAAAGCAGCTGAGAAGGTTTGTATGGTGAAACGCTGCTTCATGTGTGGTTCTACAGAACATCTCCAGAGATGCTGCCCTGAGAGGAAAACTGAGGAGCAATGAAACATGATCGTAGAACTACATAACCAACATTTTCTCTGGCTGTTGGACATGGGGCGAGTCAACATATTGCAAATGACCCACAAATGTTTTCAAAACTAAGACCAGCTAAGCAAACATTTGTTAGCTTGGCTAATGGACAACAGTCTGCTGTTAAAGGGGAAGGTAAAGTGTATGTACCTGGTATTGGAGAAACATTGGATAATGTATTATATGTACCAGAGTTAGACCATAATTTACTCAGTATTTCAAGCTTGGATAATATGGGGTATGAAGTACTGTTTGCAAAGGGTCAATACACCATCAGGAAAGATGGGAGGATTTGTGCACAAGGTGTTAAGCTGGATAATTTATACCTGTTAGAAAAGAAGCAGGATGATTGTGCATTAACACTTACAAACACTCCCACGTATGATAATTGCGTACATTTATTACACAGGAGTTTTGAAATTAGTGCACACTGATTTAATTGGTTCTATGGTGCCCTCTCTAGGAGGAGCTTAGGTACGTACTAGTCTTAGTAGATGACTACACCAGGTATGGGTTTCGTTATTTATTACAGAGCAAAACAGAAGTTCTTCAACAGTTCAGGCAATGGGTGAACTTTGTAGAGCAAAGATATGGCCATAAAGTATGCCAGCTGCAAACAGACAGGGGGACAGAGTTCATGTTTGACAACTTCCAAAAGTGGCCAAGGAGGCATAAGGCATAGACGTACGAATCCATATTCACCAGCAGAAAATGGTGTGGCTGTACAGAGGAATGGCATGTTGCAAACCATGAAAGACTTACTGCTGGCAGATGCAGGGATGAGTAAAACAGGAATGAGTAAAACATACTGGGGGGAAGCCATGAAAACAGGCAACTATCTAGTAAACCGGGGATGGAGTGTTGCTATCAATGAAACCCCATATTACCTGTTATATGGAAGGAAACCTTCATTGGCTCACCTAAGGACATTTGGCAGTTATGTCTGGGTACATATTCCCAAAAGACCAGAAGGAAAGGCCAGAAAAAGGCCAGGAAACTTAGGTTTGTTGGATATGAGCCAGGTTCCAAAGAGTATAGATTCACAGATGGAACAAAGAAGGTTGTGATTTCAAGGTCTGCTAGTTTTGCAGAACAAAACAATTGGAACAGGGTGCATGCTAACACCGAAGTGTTCATGCCAATGCGTAGCACTAGTTCTCAGGAAGGAGAGGCTACACAAAGCCCAATGAAGAACAGAATAGCAGGTCAGAAATAGTAGAAATAGAAAAGGATAGATCTGAGGTAAAGAGAGAAATAACAGAAACATAGGAACAGATGATACTGTAGCAATAAAGGCGTACCTCCTGATCGGTTCTCAGCAAGTGGGGTTAGAGTGTATAGTGTAAGGTAGGATCCCCAAAATTACCAAGAGATATTATCATTGCCTAAAGTAGAACAGGATAAATGGAAGGAGGCTATGAACAGAGAAATGGAGTCTATGAATGTGCATCAGGTGTTTACCTTTATGAGATTAACAGAAGGACAAAAAGCCGTGGGGTTTAAATGGGTATATAAAAAGGTTTTACACAATAATGAACTGCAGTATAAGGCATGGGTAATATAATGCAAGGATTTACAGAGAAGGAATGTTCATATGTTGACTAAGCCTTTAAATGCAGTCAATCATCGAATGTGTAAAAGCATTTGGGTTAACAGCTGTTTAGCTTTAAATGGGAGGAGTTTCAAGGTTATGATTTAGAACACGGATGTCAAACTCATGACATCACGTAACGTGTCACAACATATCATGACTTTTTTCCCATTGCTGGTAATGGGGTGTGTGGTTTTGATGTGACGCATCCGGCCCATGGGCCGGCAGTTTGACACCCCTGATTTAGAAGCTAACCAGCTGATGTAATGTAAGATGTAATGTTGAGAATGACTCAGCAGGGTCTATGTCCCTTCAAAAGCCAGCTGGGTCTGTGTTTCTTTAAGAGCCTTTGTATAAAAGGGAAGGCTCCACAGATGTGTGTTCTCTTCTTCTGTTTCCTACTGTAACTGTGGTGTGTTGGATCCTGCTGTATTAGCATGTGTATGTATATTGCTTCTGGTGAATGATTTTGTAGATAGTGTAAAATAAAGCACCATTTATATAGATCACTGTTTACTGTGTTTACTACTGGATTATCTTGTGCAATAAGACTGTGCACGCTCTGACATAGTATTATGCACATTATTCAAATTAAGTGCAGAATATTTAGTTTCTCAAGTAAATCATTGCTCAACTGCTTTAGAAAAAGTGTGGGGACAAATTTATTTAATTTATTGGCTACCCATCTTACTACAGGATAACTGCGGGTGACAACCTTTTGTCCATGCATTTTCACTTACCTATGTTTTTGAGTGAAATCCACAGATAATTCCTGATTATTATTTGCAATATTGTGGAGAGTTAAAAATAAACGTTAACAGCAATGAAACGAGAATGATTGGAAGAAGATCCAGAACTTGTTGGGCTGAACTGAATTCCATGAATTCTTGCTGGGATGGAATACCTCTGAGACCAACAAGGGGATGGATGGATGGTTGGGTGGGTAGATAGATGGATGATAAACCTTTGTCATTTTTTACTGTGGGCACAATGGCACACATTAAAAAAGAAATTTAGTTGTTTGTTCTCAAAGTGTACACATACGTAACACACATTTAAACATACTATATACAACATGTATATACCTACAACCTTACATATAAGTAACATAAATATTAATCACTGTCCCTCTTGAATACATAACGGAAGGGGGAAGCTTTGGAGTTCACAAGTTTAATACTGTATGGAACAAAACCGTGACTGAATCTGGATGTTCTGCTTCGGATACCACAAGTAAACCCTATCCTTGCATTTCACTCGATCAAAAGTTGCACTTTATTGGGTGGGACATCTTCCACTAGCCTTTCTAGCAGCTTTTCGTGACTCCACGTCCTTTTCAAGACGTCTTCCGCCTTAAATAGTCCCACGTGCTCGCCGCCCCCTTCACGTCCACTCCCTCCATCCAGCGCTCATGCTCGGCGCTTGCACCGGCTCTCCTGCCCTTCGTAGAGTATGCCGCTTGGGCTTACAAAGGTAGAAAAGTGCAGAGGTAGAAAAAAGTAGTTCACTTCTTGGTTCAATTTGCTTTCTTTTTCCCCAGACAGGCAAAACCAAGAAAATGGGGGGGGGGGGAAATGCATATCGAAACAACGAGACATTTTTCTGATCTGAGAGTGGTTCAGCCAGTCTTTTCTTACTCCAAAAGCTGCCAAGTAAGGAGTGGCGATTTGGGATTTATAAAAAGTGGAAAAGACTGGACAGTTATTGAGGACTATCTGAAGAGCTGTCTTTATTAATCAAAGGGTGGAGGAAATATTTACTGGGCTGCGTTGCTGCTCAGTTTCATTTAGCCATAATTAAGGCTACAAAAGATCCAGATAACCTCAGCAACTTCAACTCCCAGAATTCCCCAGCCACCAGAGCTTCTGGAAGGCTTTCCAGCAATCCAACCGCACCCATATATTTCTCTATTATTTTCCATACTAATAGTATTAACATTAAAACTTAAGATTAATATTAGTATTCATAATAGCATTTATAGGCGTTTATGCCTGGCGCAGTGCAAGTCTGATTTTTTGGGTTAGGTTTTGCCTTTCTCTGCTTGCCCCAAGAAATCCCGTTCCTTTAAAGGCAGAGGCGGGGTTTCCTACCCGGAAGGGATGACGTAAATCCTTTCTTCACCTCCACATCCGCTCGGGAATACCGGTGAAGGCGGGCTCCCGTCGGAAGTTGCCTTCCTTTTACTTCCTCCTTCCGATTGGCGGGTGAGTGAACCCTCGAGCCGAGATCTGGGGGGCGGAGGAGGATGGGTAGCCGTCCCGCATCGGGGGAGGAAAGGAAGGAGGGAAGGTGGCCGCGCGCGCTACGTCGGGCCGGGGCCTCGCCGTCGTGCACGCGCCAGACGCGCCCGCGCCCCAGCTCGGCTCTTTCCTCGCCTGGGCGGTCCCGGTGATCCGGTCCCTTTCCTCGGCTTGCTGTCCAAGCGGGGGGGTGGGGGGCGCTGAAGAGTCGCAGGCGACCTTCCCCGCACCTTTCTTACGGTTGCCAATGTTTTGTTGTCGCATCCCACCCCCTTGCAGAAATTCAACAGGTGAAGTCTTCCGCACGCAGGCGCAGTAGATCCGAAGCAGAAGTCAGTGGAGCAAATGTCCCGTAATTTCCAGCCCTCTCCGCTTTGGGCCAGTCTTTCTTAGCCCCGCCCAACTCACATGTGTGTCTGTGTGTGTCTGTGTGTGTGTGTGTTGGTGGGGGGAAATAGGAGGCAGGAGTTTTAGGTGTGTTCCTGGCCTAGATGGATGGATATAATAAAATACAGGTTTGTCATTGCGTCATTCCTGAGGCTTCATGTTAGGAACTGATGGCCTTACAGCTGTATTCATGTCGCTGCTTGCAAATCCTTCTAAACTCCAGTAATAAGTCAGTTGAATCTAAGAGTACTTCCTGAGAACCAACCTTTCCATCACCCAAAACATCTGATTTCAAAATTAAAAGAAAGTAGGGAATGACAGTTGTTCATGTAGTTCACTAGGCACTATAAGCAGGGAGGCTAAGGAAGTGTTTTTTCAACCTTGGCAATTTTTTAGATAAATGGGTGGACTCCAAATGGCACAATGGATGCTTATTAGAAATAATTTCCACTGCAATCCATGGGACTGTTCAAATGTATGCAATATTGACTGCAGCCTTTTTGTGGGGGGGGGTCTTAAAGTCTGTCTTGAGTCTTGGCAACATTTTGCATGCAGTTTGATGTACCATAAACAAGTCTTCACATTTGGTTCAATTAATTGCCTTGATGAAATTTGCTTATGCAAAAATCTATTTAGAATTGCATTTTAAATGTTTTCTTCAAAAAAGTAAAAAGAACAAGTTGCTATAGTTTTTTTGTGCTAAATCAGTGGTTCTCAACCTTCCTAATGCCGCGACCCCCAACCATGTGGTCATAAGTCGAGGACTACCTGTATTTCCCTGTGGGCGGGGCAGGAGGAGGCGCGCACGCTCTGCCTCCTTTCCTGGGCTGGAGCGCACGCTGGGCAGACCGAGGTTGAACACAGGCCATTGCCCAGCAACCGCCTCGGCCCGGGAGCGTCGCACATGTCTGGTGCCACCCCCTACACCGGCCAAGGCATAGCTGGCAAGCGACGGCGCAGGCCGACCACCGGCTGGGCCACCAGCTGGCCCAGCCCAAGAGAGGTAAGGCACCCGCCGGGTCCCACGCGCACCCGCCGCTGCCCCGCTAGCCTTACCTTGGCCACCGCATGTTCGGTGCAGCAGCAGGCAGGCCCAGGCCCTCCTGGGTGGCCATGGCACACAGCAGTGAGGGCGCAGGCCGATCACCAGCTGGGCCACCAGCTGGCCCAGCCCAAGGGAGGTAAGGCACCCGCCGGGCCCCACGCGCGCCAGCAACCCTCCCTGCGCCCGCCGGCCTCCCATCCCAGGCCCTCTTTTACTTACATTTAGTAGTTGCTCAGCAGGGAGGGGTGGAAACGTCCAGAAAGCTTGCCTTAGCTGCAGACAACTTGCAGCACCGTTTGCAGACTGGGACTTTTGGCGGGCTCAGCAGGGCAGAGACAGCCTGGACAATTCTATTCAAGAGAGTCTATTCTATTGGCTTTCGAAAGCCAATAGATTCTTGAATAGAATCTATTCTATTGGCTTTCAAAAGCCAATAGAATAAGAGGGAGTAGCACAGCTAAGGAAAAAGGGGAAAAAATGGTGGACTGCATTGTTTGGCAACCCCCATGAAATGGTCTTTTGACCCCAAATGGGGTCGTGACCCACAGGTTGAGAACCACTGTGCTAAATTATCATTTTATTATGGAAATTTGCCTGAAGGGAAAATGTTTATTTTCCTGTTTCACTGGATCTATTTTTTCTTTTCAATTTCCTTAAGTTTAATACCGGTAGATGGAACACTTATGGAAGTTGCCATTTTTGTGAACAGTTTAGCAAATTACTAATCAGTTCCACATTTTTAAGTAGCACTTAAAATATTTTAAAATTTATCTGAAACTTAGCAACTGAACCTTTGATATTTTGATATATATAGTCCTTGACTTACAACAGTTCATTTAGTGACCATTCAAAGTTATGGCATTGAAAAAAGTGACTTATGACCCTTTTTCACACTTAAGATTGTTGTAGCATCTCCATGGTCACATGATCAAAATTCAAATGCTTGGCAACTAGTATTTATGATGATTGCAATGTCCTAGATCAGGAATAGGCAACCTTGGCTCTTTTATGACTCGTGGACTTCAGCTCCCAGAATTCCTGAGTTGGCTCAGGAATTCTAGGAGTTGTCCACGAGTCATAAAAGAGCCAAGGTTGTCTACCCCTATCCTAGATCATGTGATCATCTTCTGAGACATGACAAAGTCAAATGGAAGGCCAGATTCACTTGACAACAATGTTGCTAACTTAACAACTGCAGTGATTCATTTAACAACTATGGCAAGAAAGGTTTTAAAATGGGACAAAGCTCACTAACTGTCTCGCTTAGCAACAGAAATTTGTGCTCAATTGTCATACATTGTCTATCTGTACAGTATGGAGTATTATTTAATACCACAATTTGAACTGTTTTGTATTACTGTACAACTTCTACAATCAGAAGCTACTTTAAATTTCCCAATGTTTTTTCTTATAGTTTTTTATGACAACAATATCCAGTTTTGACGTGTTGCTACACTGGAGTTTCTTGACCTCTTGGGTAAGTTGTGACACCTTTTATGTTGCTGGAGGAATTGTAAATATATTTCTAATTGTAATATACAGGGTTCTTGTTATTCTAGTAGTGTTGATTATTTGATTGTTATTTGTATAAGGGGGGGAGACTCAGGTACCTTGGTTCATATATTAAACAAATGACCCATTGGAAACCCCATATTAAAACAACATACCTTACATGCGGGCAGACTCTGAAAACAGCATTTAACACGGCATAGTACTTGAGTAAAATGTTCAGCTGAGATCGGCATATGTGGGACTGATTTGAGTTAGATTGCAGGGGTGATACTGAAATATAATTTTATCTTATTTTATTTTACTTCAGTTTCATTTTAAATTGTTTTTATAAGATTTTATTAATAATTTGAGTTTGGAACTCTGTATTTTGATATGGCCTATGGGCTAATCAATAAACTAAATTAAGCTAGTAGTCTCAGGCGCAAAGGATCAGGACCATACGTTAAGTTTCAGTTTAGAAGAGAGGTCTCTAACCTTTCTGGGCTCACGGCCTGGAGGGAAGGAGAGCAGCTTCCAAATTGGTGCACGTGCACGCAAACGGGGCCATCTGCACTGGTGTGGCACTAGCGGCCCCACTCGTGTGCAGCATGGGCTGCTGTAATGCGCATATGGCTACGCACTCTCCGTGGCCCCGTTTGTGCATGTACAAGTGGGCCACACACATCTGTCCTTTTGCACCTGCATGCATCATGTACAAACGGCTGCAGGCACTAGTGTGAGTGGAGGGGAATGCCACGGTCCAGAGGTTGGGGACCCCTGGTTTAGAAGATTTATTGCTGAAGTCTATATAAACAGTTCTAATCAACTAACAGTCAATACAAAATTGGCGCAAGATAAGAGTTAATGGAATTTGGGGGGGGGCTGAACTTGGATCACTTATGGCAAATAATAAGTCCAGACTGATCACTTTCTTAATTCCACCCGGCTCTGCCTCTTCTTTTACATCTAAAAGGATTTGAAAATGGTGGTAATAGTCATGCTAGTTGAAGAGGTATCTGATTTAGCAATGTCTTTCTGCCTAAGATGAAGAGAGAATGGCGGTGAAATGTCTGCAATCATCTCAACTTCAATTTATGATGTGGTTCCATCCTCTTTAAGACCATTTAAAAAATTGAGGTTTTTGGCCATCAAAGAGTTCTTACAAACTTGTGGGGTTTTTGGTTATACCTATATTGTAAAAGTCTTTGTTTTGCAGGAGATTCTGTTCTTTTATTGTAATATGAAGTTTTTGTTTGTATTGAAGTAGTTTTTCTCATTAATTTGAATCAATGTGTTGCTTAATATAGTGTAATGTGGTGGTGCTTTGCAGAGCTGTCTTGATTTAAAACACAATTGCTGGAATGAAGTGACACTCAATATTTTGCCTGGTCATTTTGCTTTAGTGGAAATATCTTTTGCACAGAAGTGCCTACAGGCAGAATGCTGAATTCCACTGAAGTGAAGACGCAACTGAAACAAAGTGCTCTTTCAAGGCTCCATATAATCTGAATCAATTGATTTGATTAATTTGATTGACATCTTCTAAAGTACGGATCTTCAAACTTGGCCCTTTTATGACTCATGGACTTCAACTCCCAGAATTCCTCAGCCAGCATGCCTGGCTGAGGAATTCTGGGGGTTGAAGTCCATGAGTCATAAAAGGGCCAAGTTTGAAGACCCCTGTTCTAAAGAGACAGCAATCCTACCTAACATTTTGAAGTGCTATGACATTAGAATCACTGACAAGGCAAAAGATCTACTGCAAAATGAAGGGAAGAGCAACTTTTGTGCTTTTAAAAAAATATTGTCTTATACCCGTTTCCTCTTCCAAATGAGGGTATTCTGTTCCAGTGAAATCAAGACAGTTTGCAGGGTTAGCAAAGGTTAGAAATTGATTTGGGAAGATATCAGGGAAACTTTGGATTCTCACTGATCTATTATTTTCCTACCTGGGTATAGCATTATTGATCAAGGCTGCAGAATTCACAGCATATATGTTTGGAACTCGCTGCTTATCCCTGCAGGGAAGACATATCCTTGCAGTAGTTCAGGAATGCCATTGTAGCCTAAACATAAAAATGAAGGGATGTTTTAAATTTATATTTCACATACTAAAGTAGGGGTATATCTTGTCTTGAATGAAACAAAGAACTAGGGATGATATGATGGTAGGGTTCCAATATCTAAGGGGTTGCCACAAAGAAGAGGGAGTCAATCTATTCTCCAAAACACCTGAAAGCAGGACAAGAAGCAACAGATGGAAACTAATCAAGGAGAAATCCAACCTAAAACTAAGGAGAAATTTCCTGACTGTTGGAAAAATTAATCAGTGGAATGACCTCCCTCCAGAACTTGTGGGTACTCTAACACTGGAGATTTTTAAGAAGAGATTGGACAACCATTTGTCTAAAATGTTATAGGGTTTCCTGCCTGAGCAGGGGGTTGGACTAGAAGACCTCTCCAACGCCACTTTCAGCTCGGTTATTCTGAATTTCTTTCTGCATTATTCAGTTGTTATCTGTTTAATTTTCTGTGAAAAATAGTATGCTTTTTTTTTTTTTAGGATTTTCCCCTATTAGATAGCAAGAAGGATGTTTGAAAATATCAAATTTTGGGCTGAATATATTGTAGAATGGGCTGCAAAAGATCCATATGGATTCCTTACAACAGTGATCCTTGCTCTAACACCTCTATTCTTGGCAAGTGCAGTGCTATCATGGAAACTGGCAAAAATGATTGAAGTGAAGGAACGGGAACAAAAAAAGAAACAAAAACGTCAAGAAAATATTATAAAAGCTAAACGAATAAAGAAGGACTAAGAATTCAATTTCACTGGGCCAAATTTTTCTGGCAATGCACCGTTACTATATATGTTCCTTTTTTGTTATTGTATCCTTATAGAAATGGGACATGACAGATTTTTTTCCTGGAATAATGTATCCTTAATTTGTGCTATTAAACTCTGTGGTCATGAACTTTAATTGCTTTTTTAAGAAATCTGATTTTTTTCTAACCTGGGATATAAGCAAAATGTAAGTTTATAATGTATAACGTAACTATATAGATATGAATTATTATTTTCATTAAAATCTGTCTTATGATTTTATACTACAGAAAATAATTGTTTAATAATTTGCATATAATTTTGTTGTAAAATTTTCCTACATTATGAAGAATCCCGATTTCATACTGAAAACCAGTATTTTCACTATTCTTTAGCATAATGGTTTGTAAGAATCAGATTGTCTCAATTATACAATCCATGATAGCTTAAAATTATCATTCGAGAGATTATCCTTGTTAAATGTAAATGACAGCAACCTTATTTACAAAGTATTTGGAAAAAAAGAACATAAAATATGATTACTGGAATAGTCTGTGCATAAGCCATAGCTGTTGGATAATACTTTCTCATTTGTGTTACATTATATTTTTGATGGCTACACTCTTGAGGACAAAGCAATAGTGAATGTGTTCAGTTGAATGTAGGCAATCACTAAGTCTTGTAACAACCAGAATGAATAGTTACAAATGTTCTCACATGTTTATTAGTTTAGCTAAAGCAGACTGAAGGCAAATTTTAGGGACTTTTGGCCAGTTTAGGTCAAATGGCAAGCATCATTCTTCCTGTAGCAAGCCCCTTCAGCTGCTTTCATAAAGTTGCTATAGAAGCTTCTTATTCTAAATTATGGCTCCCTATAAAGTCAGTATCTTGCCTTTGAAGGCAAAGATTCATGCCTGGTGGGCAAACGATTAGCAATTCCTTTTATATATTTCTAGTCAAGCCTTCCTGTTTCAGTTCTTTAAAAACCAAGGCTTCTTAACATCATCTTTGAAAATCTTGCAACACTTTGAAGCCTATTTTTTTTTAGATCCAGTTACTTAAAAATATAACAGAGGTATCTTATTTATGACATTGGTTTGGTGAAATTATGATTACTAAACCAACATTGGTTTACTGATCTAAGAATAAAGTTAGGGATTATGTAGGATAGGAAACTAATAAATGCATCTCCTGATGCAAAGGATGCCAAGCACAAGTATGCATTTTAAACAAAATGTATAGGACATTTAAATATGCTCATGATTGCACATTGCTATTGACTTGTTAAGCTATGAAACGTTAAATTTCTACTTTAAATAAATAATGTTAAAATTAGCTTTGTAACTTGCACAAGTCCTGACATTTATTTACAGTGGGAAATTTTTAACTGTAATGTATCCCTTTCTAAATAATTTATTGTGTTTAGTGACATTTAGAACCTTATCAAAATCTTATTAGACATAATTAGCGAATAAATAACTATAGCATTGCTTACTTTTCATAAATAACATTTGGATCCACTTCCATAAACAAATCATTTTTTAATATGTTAGGAGAAGCTGTGAACTTATGTGAATGACTAAATTTCAACATTAAGCAGTTTGGAATATGAGAAGTTATAATAGTTTAACGGATTTAAAGAGAGTATCTGTATGTATAGCATACATTGGATATGCCATACGCTCTTTTAACATTAACAGCTAGAACATATATAGTCATGTAGTAACATGTAATGATTACAGCAGCAGTAAATTTTATTGAAGTATAACTTCACTTGAAAACATCAAATGATTTAAGAGGCAAAAGAATTAGAGATGGGACATTTTATAAAAAGCAATTAAACATTTCCACAAGAAACAATAGAATCTAAGCATTTTGAAAATGCTGCTAAGCTTTTAAATATAATACGGAATTTTAAAAAGTGTGTTCATTCATGCTGCTCATTAACCAAATGATGTCTCTTTCCTGATGCTTTGCACGGGGACTTTTATTTTTCACGGTTAGGAGGCATCCAGGCTCCAGGCTGAAATGTATTTGCTGTACTAACAGGATCTTCTGAGTGTTCAGGCTTTCTGTAGTTGGAAGCAGATGCATGTCCTTTAATCTGTGTTTGAAGTGGTCCTACCTCAAGACCCTCTTCACGATCTTTGGCCTGTAGGAGTCTGCTTTTTTCACCCAAATCTTCAACTTTAGCTTTCATTTCTTTTCTGTAGTTGTTACTCTGGATACATTCCTGAAAAAAAATGTAACACATTGAGCTGACTGAATGAAACAGTGAATGCTAAGGAGATGAGCCTTGAGTGGGTAGGTTGTGTTGCTTTCATTTTTCCAACATAAGAGCTTACCTCATTCAACAAGTAGCACTTGAAGAGACCAGGAAAGGCAGCCCCAGTATAGGCAACTTCATCCAGATTCAACTCATTGGAGTATAGGATGCTAATTTTCACTTTTCTGGGCAACCCCTACCATGAATTGCTGAGATCCCTCTAGAAGAGCATGGCAGACTTGCCTCCAAATTTCATTCCCATTCCACAGATGAGCTAGTGCAGTGTTTCCCAAACTTGACAATTTTAAGGCATGAGGACTTCAACTCCCAGAATTCCACAGCCAGCGTTGCTGGCTGTGGAATTCTGGGAGTTGAAGTCCACATGCCTTAAAATTGTCAAGTTTGGGAAACACTGAGCTAGTGGATCAAAACCTTTCTATCAGTAGATACCAATTAAGAATATACCATATACATACATTTTTAATGAAAATTTTAAACACCAGAATGGGACTACTAAAATACTGTAGAGTCAAAAGAATAAAGAAAAAGCTAAAGATGCACAAGAATACTTAGCAGAAAAATAGAAAAGAAAGTGATACAAGGAAGTGGCTCTGATCTTCTCTACAGTAGCAGCTACAATTTTACACTGACCTCTCTAAAGTTATATCGTAACTCTTCACAATCTAGCTCAGTGGTTCTCAACCTGTGGGTCGGGACCCCATTTGGGGTCGAATGACCATTTCACAGGGGTCGCCAAACCACGCTGTCCGCCATTTTTTTTCCTTTTCCCTAGCTGTCCTACTCCCTCTTATTGGTGGCCACACCCACTTGGGGGTCACCACAACATGGGGAACTGTATTATGGAGTCACGGCATTAGAAAGGTTGAGAACCACTGATCTAGCTAATCATAAAACCAAAAATCACAAGTTCATTTATTCTCTTTTAGACAAAAAGTCCACAAAGAGCTTCTAATCATCAATAAACAGATAGCAATTCAGAGGATTTTAAACATTTAAGTGAAACCATGAAGGAACTTGTTTGATTTAATTATGAAGATTAATTTGAAGTAATAGCTACCTTTTCTATTTTTCAGAAATACAGATTTAAAATTTGCTTGTTTCATCATTCCAGTAAACTTGTCTTAATTACGGCTTGGAAAATATCTCAACCTATGCTGGAGCTTGATTTCAGATAGCATAACATGTTTATTTTTAGGTTAGCACAACATACAGACCCAATCACTGGCTGTTTATGAGCCATGGTTTATAGCTAGCACCATGTGAGAAGCAGCTTACATACTTCGTTCAATCAACTGCTTAGAATGCATGCTTCAGTATGATGAGTTACCGCATATGACTTTGAATGCAGACTTAAACCTCTCTTCCTCCAGCTTTTGTTGTTGTTGTGAACTTCTTCCTTCTCGAGAACTGAAAAGTGCACTCATTTGTAATCCTGAATTGGCTTAATAAAATACTTTGTCCTAATACAGTTCTCAGAATTTTGCTATGGGTAACTTAAGATTCCTTTACTTTTTGTTTTAAATATGTGTCCAAGATCATCATATCCTGCATGCTAGAGGCTGTCAATCACCATAATTTCTCTTAGAGGCATGCAACACATTATTTTTTTAGGGTCACTATTCTTCCAAGAGAGTATTCAAGGTGGCCTATGAAGGATTCGTAAGTATCTAGGCCCTTACAGTAACAAAATCATCAAAGTATCCTATAATCCCCTGTCTTCAAGTTACAATATTCTAATACATGCGCTATGAAATGTCTATGTAGCAATATAAGTAATGTACTGAAAATGGTGCAATACTTTTTCAAAACAAGGACTTAAAATATTGACTGCCCATCATTTAAATTTATAACCATGTATTTCTTTAAAATGAAAATAATAGAAAAAGAATAAAGAGCAAATGTACCAAATAATTTTACAAAGGATGCAACAAGATATAATTCATTAAACGTGTTTAATCAAAGGACTATTTGCCAAATCCAAACTCAGAAGGAAACCAAATTCCCGTATCAAAATGAAACTGAGATTGGACAATAAATGAATTTCTATAATCACAATGTAATAAACCTATTGGGTCTCTAATGCTAGCTGAAAATAATTCAACTGATTTCAATTAACTTTCTAATTTTTCTAGCATTCAAAGGTCAGACCCACAAGGAGTACATACTAATTGAACAAAGGCTCCTCCTCTCTAACATTTGGCCTTCAAGGGAAAGATGACACTGACCAGATATTACAGAGGAGTAGCACAATAGCATAGCATGAGATTCTATTGCATTTCATCTGTACAGCTTATATAATTATTTCCTATTCCTTTTCATGGGAAGGGTGGAAAATGCTGCAAGGTGGATTATTAGGAAAATTAGCTTGTAACGGCTGCTGTTCCCCTAGCAAATAATCTTACCTAATTTATTGGTTCTGAGAGAGCATAATCACAATATAGAACCAAATCCACATATCACACTTGGTAACAGTATGGAGGTGATTAGCCATTGTCACTGCATTCTTTCAAAATATTATTAACTTGCTCATCTAGCCTACAACCATGCCTTTTGGTCATCCGTCCAAGTCCTAATCAGGTCCAACCCTTCTTAGTTTTTTTCCCAGATTTACCAAAGTTGATTAGTGTTGCTATCTGCTGTAGAAATTACTTTTACAGAAAAATTTATACATCATAAGATGAGGCAGTTTCCTGACAAAACATCCATCACTACCTAGGACTGAACTCTCAGCCAGTGTTACTGTCATAGCTTAGGAGTCACTTTCATGTGGAGCTTGACTGGAGAAATCCCACTTCCCCTAACCCATTGTTCCCAATCAACATGGGAGGCAGCCATTCCAAACTATTCCACACTGCATTTTCCCCTTGGTGAAATCCTATTAAAAGTGGGAGTCACATTTGAGTATTGCTTCTGTACAGAACACATCCATGTGTGCATATACATTCTCCAATTTCTCTAAGCGTAATTGCCTATAAACGGCCAAGCTTAGTTCATTCTGAGATAAAATGTTTTATAAATACCTTCAAAAGTTCATACTGCATGACTTCAAAGACCATTTTAAACTGCCTGGGTTATAGTTAAGTGTAGTGGAAGCTATATTTAACATTTGTTCATTGTATGAAAGCTGACAACTACTTTTTTTTTTAATTGAAAATTTTTAAAATTTTACAAAATAAGAAAAAACAACCCTCCCCAACCCACCCCAACCCTCCCACTCCCTCCCTCCCTCAACTTTCCCAGAGCTGAATATAGGCTTAATTAAATTTTTTTGAATTCTTAAAAAAAAATATAAACCATAGATAAGTCTAAATACGTTACTTAAACTACTAATAGAATAATTAACAATAATATGTATATATAAAAAAGACATAAATATTAAAGAAAAAAAAAGAAAATACTTAAAAAAAAGAAGAATAAAGAGAAAGAAAGAAGAAAAGAAATATAAGAAAGTAAAATAATAATAAAACATATAAAAAGAAAAAGAAATAATACAATCTATAAAATATTAAAATTTGTATATAAATTATTGATAAACTAAGTAATATTTTTTTATATCCAACTTATGTTGTATAAAATCTATCCATTTTTCCCATACCACAAAAAACTTCTCTTGTGATTGATCCTTTAAAAAGGCTGAAATCTTTGCCATTTCCACCAGATAGGATACTTTAAAAAACCACTCTTGCAAAGTAGGCAAAGATTCCTTCTTCCAGTATTGCCCTACTAACAACCTTGCGGCTGTAATTAAATTTAACATCAATATAACCTCCTTAGTATCACAATCGGTAACAATACCTAGCAAAAACAATTGTGGGGTAAATTTTACCCTCCTTCTAAAAATTCTTTGAATATTCCACCATATCTTAATCCAAAAGGCTTTTATATTTTTACACGACCACCAAATATGGTAATAAGTAGCATCCAAACAACCACATCTCCAACATTTGGGCTGTAAGTCGGGATACATACGAGACATTTTTTGTGGATCAAGGTGCCATCTATAAAACATTTTATAAAAATTCTCCCTTAAGTTCTGGGCTTGTGTAAATTTAACATTTCTCACCCAGATAATTTCCCAGGTATCTAGTAGAACTGGTTCACCAAAATTTTGTGCCCATTTAATCATACATTCTTTAATTAATTCTGGTTCTGAGTCCAATTCTACTAGCAACCCATAAATTCTCTTAATATGAATTCGTCTTTGATCTTTTACTTGTTTAACAAAATTTTCATCTTCTCTAAGCAAGCCCACATTACGATCTATCTTCCATCTGTCCGCTATTTGTCTATACTGAAACCATGAATATATAATATTTTCTTGTGCTAAATCTTCCGAAGATTTTAACTGCCAAATTTTACCATCCCATCTAAGCAATTGTGCATAAGAAACACTATCCATCTTAACTCCTCTCCTTATCCCCTCTATCGCATGCCAAGGTATAGCCCATAATGGTATTTTAGAATCACTTCTATAATATTTCCTCCAAACCCGAAGTAAAGAAATCCTTATAATATGGGATTTAAAAACCCGGTCGACTTTTTTATTAAAAATTAAATAGGCATGCCATCCAAAAAGTAAATCCCAACCCTCCAAGAGGAGTATTTCTACATTTGTTAAATTAACCCAATCACTAATTAATGTTAAGGCCACAGCATCATAATACAATTTCAAATTCGGTACCTTGAGTCCACCTCTCTCACGAATATCTTGTATAATTTTAAGCTTTACTCTTGGTTTTTTCCCCGCCCAGATAAATTTATTGATACCTTTCTGCCATTCATTTAAATTGACCTCATTCTTTAAGATAGGTATCATTTGAAATAAGAAAAGGAATTTAGGCAGGACATTCATTTTAATCGCCACAATTCTTCCCAAAAGAGATAATTGCAACTTCTCCCAATTTTTCAAGTCTCTTTGTATCCTGACCCACAACTTTTCATAATTATTTTTATACAATTTTACATTAGAGACAGATAAAGTAACCCCCAGATATTTTACTTTATCAACAACCTCAAAATCTGTCAGATTAACCAAAATCTGCTTATCCATATTAGTCATATTTTTGGGTAATATTTTAGTCTTATTGTTATTAATTTTAAAACCCGAAACCCGTCCATATTGATATATCAATTGTAATAACTCTATTACGGAGTGAGTAGGTTGGGACAGGGTAACCACCAAGTCATCTGCAAAAGCTCTTAGTTTGTATTCTTTTTTGTTAACTTCTATTCGTTTTATTTGCTGTGATTCTCGAATTTTAATCAACAATATTTCCAAAGTTAAAACAAACAGCAAAGGTGACAATCGACATCCCTGTCTAGTCCCCTTTTCTATTATAAAAACCTCTGACAAGCCCCCATTAACTATAAGTTGTGCCGTTTGTTTTTGATAAATAGCACCAAGAGCTTGTGAAATTTTTTCTCCAAAGTTCATTTTATCGATTAGTCTTAACATAAATTGCCAATTCAATTGGTCAAAAGCTTTCTCAGCATCTAGAAATATCAATCCTGCAGAGACTTGATTATTTTTATCTAGATATTCTAATAAGTTAATAATTTGTCTGACATTATTCTTCATATACCTTCCAGTTATAAAACCCGTTTGATCCTTATGTATAATCTGACACAAAACCCTCATAAGCCTATTAGCTAATATTTTTGCAAAAATCTTATAATCTACATTTAAAAGAGATATAGGTCTATAATTCTTTGGTAGAGTAAGATCTTGATCTTCTTTTGGAATTAAAGATATAAAGGCTCTGCCCCATGATGGGGGAATCTCTAAACCCTGTAATATATTATTAAAAAGCTGTCTTAAAGGTTGAATCATCTCTTCTACCAAAGTTTTATAATAAATAGATGTCAAACCATCCGTACCCGGTGCTTTACCTAATTTTAGTTGACAACTACTTTTTTAATATAACTGGACTACTGTAATAACAAGTGGTATGGTGGCATAGTGATGAAGACGATTATCTCCCACTTGAAGTCTGAGAGTTGAATCCTAGAAGTGACAACATATTTTTCTCCTATGGCACAAAGAAAAAAATATCTGCTGGGAACTCCACATAGGTGTCAAGAAGGGCATCCAGACAGTCGCCTTGACCAAATAAGGCACAAGAAAAATTACAATCATCTGGGTAGTTTTGATTAAAATAATGATGGTGGGAGAATGCTAAAGACATACCAAATTATGTGCCCTATTGGCTATATGAATAAAAATTTATTCTTATCTTTACAAGCAAGGACTAAACCACTGAAGACTCAAGATGGATGAAGTAATTCATCACATCAAGCATTTTGAATATAATGGATGTTAGTGACCAACTTAGCCAGTTTTAAAGGATGATACTGTACAAAAAATTCATATGAGATAAGATTATTTTCATCTCATCAGGTATATATTACACTTAATATCAAAAGCCATATAGCTCTGAATGGTGATTGCTGAACAATGTTACTGCCTTCCCCATCATACTGTAAGCCTCCAAAAGCAACTAATCAACAACTTGGGGAAAAAAGCATTTGGCTTGTGTCTTGCAGAGCTTGTATATTCTTAAGTTATAATGCATTAGAAAGACATTTTAATATGCCCACACAAAAACATTTGTACAGCAAAAATTGCTACCATATCCAATACCAGGTAAAAAGACTTAAGAGACAAAAGGTCTTATCCAGACTTAATTTCAGAGTTAAAAGGCATTAAACACTCAACATAGCTTATTTGCACCAAGAAAAATCTCTGGCCTAGTCTTCTAAAATTTTTCCCCAAATAGCAAAAAGAAAACCTCCATAGATCAGAGGCATTAAAAAGTGCACTGACAATAATTGCATCACCAATAGAAACACTTAAAAGTGACTGTAGCAACAAAAAATGAGGATAAGCAAACAAGGCCAAATAAGATAATTAAACAAAATGTTGAACCAATGTGTGAATAGATCAAGAGCTCCAGCAAATAAAAAAAGGGAAACATAAAAGTCCCTTACAATCTAATGCAGGGGTGTCAAACTCGCAACGTCACATGACGTGTCGTGACATATCATGACTTCTTTTCCATTGCTGGCAAAGGGGTGGGCGCAGTTTCGCCATGATGCATCCGGCCTGCAGGACCGGCATTTTGACATCCCTGATCTAATGTGTCTGTGGTGGTTGTAAGGGAAATACTTTAGTCTGATTTATTGGGTAACTGGTTAACAGAAAGGATTATTGGAGCTGTAAGATGATGTTAGAGAATTTTAGAGTGTGAACAAGTATGGGAGAAAGAGAGAGGAAGAGGAAGGAGAAGGAGATGAAGATTCACAAAATGAATAATTCTCAGGGTCATACTACCCATTTACAATGATCCCCTGGCATACTAAAGGATGAAAAATAAAACAATGCTAATTTTACCAGATATCTTCCATGTTTGACGATGTATCTGATATGGGTAGAGAAATGATCTCAGATGGATATTACAGATAGTCTTTGCTGAATAACTATTTGTTCAGTGACTGTTCAAAGTTACAGTGGCATTGAAGGAACTGTAGTTATGCCCGGTGCACAAAGTTATGGCCACCAGTGTCCCTGAAGTCACATAATCAAATTCCAGGTGGTTGGCAGCCTGCTCATACTTATGACCATGAGGGTGATTAAACTCTCTCCACCCATTTTCCCCTAGCTCTGTCCTTTTAGCTACTCTGCATTCCACTTTTGCCACTCTGTACCCCACTGACCTGGCCACCCCCAGTGAACCTTCGCCGTCTTCTTCCTCCCACTGCTGACAAGACATGCCTGGCATGGTCCTTTAGAAGACAGCTGCTAGCTGTGCCAGGCCTTCTTCCCAAGGCAGCACATGCCTTTATCCAAATGACTCTTGTGAGGCTTTCAAACTGGATAAAATTAGTAAGAAAATATAGAATAAATTTTTCTACAGTAGAATTTGAATAAAATGCTTCCTATAGACAATTCTACCAGAATAAAATCCCAAAGTGTTGTATAACCACAGCTTCCTTGTCTGTCTGTCTATCATCTATCTATCTATCTATCTATCTATCTATCTATCTATCTATCTATCTATCTATCTATCTATCTATCTATCTATCACCCATCTTACCACAGGATAAATCTGGGCAGCTTAGCTTTTTAGCTAGAGAGGTAGAGATACTCAGGAAGCAATAATTAATTTTTAGTAAATGTTTGCATTTCTGTTTTTGTAAACTATTGTTCTTGAACTATCATCAGATAATTATCTCAGTAATGAATTTTATTCACATATTAATGTTAAAGCCAGGTTCTCTCATTATGCCATACTACACTATAGTATTAGATTATATACTGTTGGGCAGTTTATTGCTTAACATGTGGAAATTCAGACAATCATTAATAAATAGTCAATAGTTAAGCAAACCATAGCTTAGTACCATTTCAAATGATTCAGAAGGATAGCAAATCTTTAGTTTTAACAAGAAGCATAAATTATATGCTTTAGGTACTACCTTACAAAGGCACAATTTCATGCGTCTACCACTCTACCAGTTCCATTCACTGGAACTGAGAAAATATGCCTGCTGTTTTAATTATAGAGAAATTAATAAAAGGCTTTTAATTGACTAATCTAGTCAATTAATCTACAAAATATTGCAGACTACATTTAAAAAACAGAATATATAAACAGGCAAGGCATAAAGAAAGTATGCATTAAAGTGTCACCGAAAATATAATTCTTTAACCATCCTGCAGTTGGATGATAGGAACTTAGAATTCAATGAAAATGAATCACCATGATTAAAGTTAGTTTCTCTCATGTTATTTCTGAAATAATATTCTTACAATCAAATAAGGAAGATGAGCATACACTATGATAACTAAACATAATGTAATTTTCAAATTAATTATTCTCTTCTAGGGATGATGAGGAGATAATAATTGAAATTTTATGCTTATTACTACTCAGTAAAGTACATTTTCCTTTCTTGACAAGAAGGCTGTCAAAACAAATAATTATGGAAATGCTCGAAATAGTTTGAAAGAAGACAGGAGCTGTCACAAAAAGTTTCTTCTTTTTCACATTTCACCTTGTATCCAACTGTGTTATTCAAAATCCACTTAGTTTTATTATTGCGGAGCAAACACATAGTACATTAGAAATGAAAAGTACCTTCTATTTTCAATCAATTTTAGACATCCCACACCAGCTAAGAAACATATTAATGAATTCAATTGCATATTAAATTCTATCCCCTCAGGATATTTTCATCTGCTTTTTGGAATTGTTTATTATTAGCATTAGATGGAGCCCATTTGGTCAATTCTTTCTGATCTTTGGACTTTGATTGAAAAAAAAGATACAAAGAATAAGCTATGTGTTGTCCCAAAGTTAATGGCTCATAAAAAGATATTTTGTAACAGCCAGCCCAAATATGGCAACAGTCTCAATGTGTTGGACAACTCTTCCTACCTCTCCTAGCTATTACAGTCATTGCCTACAGCGAGAGAACATGCAGGCAACTATAAAGAGTCATGGTAGAGGAAGGTATTTTATGCAAAAGCACAGAAGAAAATTAAAACTGAACACCTCTAATACGATTTCTTTGAATCGTACTGAACTAGAATTACTACTGCTTGCACAAACTTTTCTTTTTCTTATAATTTTCCCTTCTTTCTTTTAATTCTTCTGTTTTTTCCCTCTGGCTTTTCTTGATTTAATAGAATTAGTATTTTTAATATGGCAGGTCCCAAGAGAGACAGTATTGGGGAAAACTCTCCAAATGTCACTACCAGAGCTTACTTCAATTCAACAAACTACGGTAAGTGTCACAATTACATTAAGCCAGGCATGTCAAACTGCCGGCCCACGGGCCAGATGCATCATGTCAAAACCGTGCCCACACCATTGCAGGCAATGGGGAAAAGGTCGCAATACGTCACATGATGTCATGTGACATGCTTGCATTAAGCTATATTCAATCATCTTGTCTGCTTGCTTATTTTTGGCTTAGCGTAATGCAGTGTTTCTCAACCTTGACAATTTTAAGGCATGTGGACTTCAACTCCCAGAATTCCACAGCCAGCAATGCTGGCTGTGGAATTCTGGGAGTTGAAGTCCACATGCCTTAAAATTGTCAAGATTGAGAAACACTGGCGTAATGTATGAACACTTATTCATTCATTCTATCATTCTAACTGTATTCTGCTAAGTCAACAGACTCATCACATTTTACAGCAATCCAATAAAAAGCATACAGCCAATTAAAACATCCACAGTAAGCATCACTTAAAATCAAATTTAAACAAGTACAGAATAACAACAATAGATAAATCACAACCAAAGTATAAGATAAATAAGTAAAACGGTTAAATTTAAAATCCGAACATGTAGACAATCAAGTAGTCACATGTTTACAGAAATGTACCATCTCAAGTAGCTTCTGAAACTTGAGTTTTAATTGCAATGAAAAGCTATTCTCTATTCCTGGTGGAGCAACCAACAAATAGCATCTCCTGGTCTCGATTTTCTCTTTCTTTGCAAAAGTAGCATACAGTATAACCGGAAGCTTCCAAGAACCTACCAGAAGGGCTGTTTCTAGTAGGTGAAGACAATCCTGCAAATACCTTAGAAACAAGCTGTATAGGACTTTATAGATCAGCTTTCCGAATTATAACTGGAAAGCAATGCAGGGCTCAAAGCACAGTTGTAAAAATCTCTTGGCAGGTAATACCCACCAACAATTTATACCAACTGCAGTTTCCAATAGTTTTCAGAGGCATTCCATGACTGACTGCATTGCAGCAGTATCAAGAAATGATTACGGCATAGGTTACTGTTAGTATAATGTACAAGGAAAGCCACTATAGCTCGCTAGTAACTGTAATTTCATACAGCCAAGTACCGTATTTTCCGGCATATAAGATGACTTTCTAAACCATGAAAATCTTCTCAAAAGTCGGAGGTCATCTTATACGCCCAGTCGTCTTATATGCTGGAAAATACGGTATTTTAAAATATGTTGATGATGAAGGCTCCAGCATACTTAAAGAATGCAAGATTTAGGAAGTATGCTGTACTGCAGACATGTCAAACACAAGGCCCGAAGGCCGGATGCGGCCTGCAAAGTGGTTTCATGTGGCCCACGAAGCCATCCTGGAAACAGTGAGGGAACGGCCCCCTCTGCCTTGGCCCTGGCCCAGGCCAGCCAGGAGCCAATGTACAATTTTGTGGTGGCTATCTTGGCCGGTGGGCCATGCCTTGGCACTTGCCCCAGTCCCATCCCCTTCTGCGAGAGACCCTCAGATATGTCCCACACCTGCTCAGGCCCCCACAGGCACCTTTGATGTGAATGATGTATAACTGGCCACGCCCACCCAGTAGGCTGCACCCACTCCATCCACGCCCACCCAGTAGGCTGCACCCACTCTGGCCACACCCACCCCGAGGGCAACTGCAATGCTGATGCAGCCCTCAGTGAAACTGAGTTTGACACCCCTGCTGTAATGGATCCAGAACTCATCCATTAGAAGGGAGATTGTAATAAATTTTGACCATCCTTTCCCATTCAAAACCTTTGCAACTTTTACAGGGTTTTATTTATTTATTGTTTCTTAGCCTGGTTACTTGGTGCAGATGTAGAACTGCAAAGATAAGAGCAGAAGAAAGCATGAAAAAAGCAAGCTCTTTTTGTCAATAGCTTATACAGCGATGTTTTCAGGAAAATAGTACTAAGTATATTGGCAAGATTTGGGAATGAATCTTTGGAGGCAATAAGTGAGACAATAGAATAAAGGCTCAATAAAATACAGTAACTGACATTTCAAATTCTTTGCACACCTCCCGAAAAAGCGGGAAGTGGGGAAGGATAATGTGTCATTTGCCTCAACGAAAGATGTGGGCAGGGAGATTTGCTATAGAATAACTTCAATAAGAAATATGGTCAGAAGCACCCCTCCCTTCAATAGCTGTCAAAGAGCATTTACTGTATCAGCAGGTGTTGTCAGAGGCTGTCTAATACAGAAACCAAATCAATCTATCTGGCAGCCATTTTAGAAAAAAATGTCTTAATAATAATATCAAGATACAAATGACCTGCCACACAGATTTACACATGCCTTAGAGAGAAGGCAGGGAAAGGAATAGGTAATTTCTTTGAAGTAGGTCCACTATTCAGATTTTAAGATCACTTATGCTTCAAGTTCAGCAGCAACAGCAACAACAACAACAACAACACAAACACACACTTCCTATATATTCCAGCACCACTTTTCTCCAAGTCTTTTGGGACAAAAGTATTTGGCAAAGAAGTAGCAGTGTTACCATTAACTGTAAGATGGAAAGAATGTCACTTAGGTATTCCAGCCATTTCTAGCTTTAAGGGACTTGAAGAAGAACCTGGGAAAATTCAGCAAAAAAAAAAACAGAATTACAGGCAATACTATATGATCTTTTGGGGGCCCTCAAGAGACAGACATAGGTATAGAAGCCAGAGAAATATCTTTATTGTTCCAATTAAAATTGAACAACCACACTGGGATAATAGCAATGGACAAAAGCCTGAGTGAAAAGGCTAGAAGTTTAGCCTGGGACATAATAAAAATATAGTTTAAACAATTTACACAGTATGTAATAACACATCTTACCTCAGGTGTGGGTAGATTGTTTCTTCTTTTCTTCAACCATGCTAAGAAAATTAAAAACAAAAAATATCAAATATTTCACATTCTTATATTTCTTCTGATAACTATACAGCAATATTTTATGAATGTATAAGCTGCCTTTCCAAATAACTTTTTAACAAGTTATTTAAGTTATTTTTAACTTGTATAAGTAGTCCTTGACTTATGGTCACAATTAGGACCAGAATTTCCATTGCTAAGCAAGGTGGTTGAGTTGCGGCTGATTTTACGATCTCTTATGCCATGGTTAAGTGAATCATTGCAATTATTAAACAAATCATGTGATCGTTGTTGCAAATCCAGCTTCCTCCATTGACTCTGCTTGTTGGAAGCTGGCTGGAAAAGTTGCAAATTATTATTAAATTTGTTTGCTGCCCATCTCACCACAATCACATGACCTCAGAATGCAGCAACTTTGCTGGTTATCAAGTGCCTGAATTTTGATGCTGTGATGGTTGTAAGTGCAAGGACCAGGACCAGTCATAAATCATTTTGCTGTTAGATTTTCAAATGGTCACTAAATAAATGGTTGTAAATTGAGAACTACCTATATTAAAAAATTATGAAAAGATTAACCAACAGTAACATCATTTCATTATCATCAGTAAATTTAGCACTAATTTTAAAATGGCCATAGAAGCAACATTATAAAATCCTAAAATAAAAAACAAACCTTTTTTTAACCCAGAATAAATCAGCCCTATTAGAAATATTCCATCAGAATATAACAAATGTTTTGTATTCTTATAGAACAAAACTCAAAATGTTTGGATTTTCTCCTCGATGGACCAATATGAGTTGGAATCAAGTGCTTGCTTACTCATTGTTTGCCTCAAGGTCTCTAAAATGTATATGGTGGTAGTCCCTGATGACTATTACCCACCATCCATTTACATGTTTTAATTTAAATTTTAAAAAATGTGCAGACAAAGCTTAAAGAAGCACGATTATTTCTATTTAACTGTTCTAACATTTTTCATTACCAAAAATTAACATTCAAATTTTGACCAACTTTACTATAGGTTTGGTGATGAGCAGCACTCAATATGAACTGTTTCATTTTTTTGGATCTAGGACAATGAAAAAGAACCCTCAGTTTGTTTCAAGTTCCTCACTGCTCTTTCTAACCAAAAAGTTAAGACAGAGTCTCTAAGGTTAACCATTCAATTTCCCCACCCCTTGTAGCAGTCTTTAAATCTGGAGCAATCTAACCCCCCCCCTTTTTTGACCTCTCAGAATGAAAGGCATTTATAGCCATTGTTTCTTCTTTATAAGATTAACAGATAAACAGCCTAGATAAGCTATCTCATTAGAAAGCTAAGGCATCCTGACATGAGATAAGGAAGGATATTAATATACATAGTATGCAAAAGAGGTTAAGTTATTGAGTCATAACAGTAAAAAATATCTTTGGATCTGTTCTATTAACTTTCTGGTGTTAAGTACAGTAGATTGCTACACTGAGCCTGCCTCTTCTACTCAAGACAACAGAACTGGGCCCTAATGGAATGAATTAACTCTATCTTTTCATTTCAGGGTTATTCTGGAAAATATGCTTCAACTTTTAGTTAAACAAGCAGACATATATTCTTTGCTTTCCTAAGATTATGGTAAAAACTGATGTAGATGAATTTGCTTATCAGATCATAGTTATAACTCATGTTATAGCAAAACTAGTATTGGACCTCTACACAGTTGGCTATTTGTTTTTATTGATCTTACATTTCCAAACATTTAATTATTCCTGTCACCACTTCCTGACTCTGCTTTGCTTTATTTTTACAGTCTTAAAAATGTAGTTAAATAAGATACATCAATGGTGACCTTTGGAGTATGTTGATGTCTATATCCTTTTGTATGCAGATGATGGCATATTGTTTGGACCTAAATGATCTGTTTTGAGGCATACGGATCTGAAAATTGCAAGTAATACAAAGTACTTATGTTGACAGGAAAAATGAAATATACACCAGCATAATGATGGCAAACTAGAGCAAACAGATGAATTTGTGTTCCTTGGTAGAATATGTACTAAATATGTATAAATAAATGGTAAATTTTAAGATGTACAAATTCTTCTGGAAATATTATTTGGAATCTGAATTTGCAGAAGCTCATATTAGAGGATTTGCTCCTGAACACAAGCAGAGTACATAAATAATTCAGACAAATTAAGATGCTGAGAAGAAAAACCAATATCCACAATACAGTTGTCTTGGCTGCAAACTATAGGCTTAGACCATTATAGAGTGATCAACTTGGGATAATACAATGGACTGAAGGCTAAAGGTTTTTTCTGTGAGCCAAAATCAACATCAGTCACATGGATATTGAGAAGCTTTGGGCTTAATTAAAACACCTGCCTTCTAGCTGTAAATGTATAAAAGTGCATTAGCATAAAGTAATGGAGGATGAGGTTGTTAAAGGCTCCTGGAGTTGTTTTTGTATGGCATGGACTGGTAATAATGTATGTATCAAAGAGGAGGTCTCTGCAATTGGAGATCAAGCAGAACCAAAGAAGATTGGTGGAAAAAAATGTGTTTTTTAAAAATAGGACAGGAGTCAACAAGGACAGTTGGACAAAGGAGCTGGAATCATAGAAGCCTTCCAAATAGTTATTTTTCCCTCCTCCCAGAAATGAACCCAGAAATAAAAGTACAAAAGGAAATACTATGAGTGAGGAAGTAAGAGAGTGAATTTAGCGAACAAAAGGAACATAAGCAGCAGATAAAAAGACAATGTGTGAAAATCCTTTCCTTCTTTTGTCTCTTACCATTTGCTCTAGTGGGCGAAAAGGCTGGTGCAAAGAGATGATGTAATCTCCAACAAAGGCAGAAGGGAGAACGTAACCTATTGCAAGGAATGAACCTTAGTTGAAAGAAGTGAAAATAGTTGTGTACTAGAATGTATTTCTGCCTGCCTGACATATGGACATGAGAACTGGGTGTTATTAGATTTCTTAAGATGCAAGCATGATAAAACAAGAAGAAACAGGGTGAAGAATGGATGGGAGAAGAATTGGATAGAAATTATGAAAATAGTACACTGGTTGTACTATTTTCGTACAGACAGAGTGAAAGACAATTAACTCACACAAGAAACACAGAAAAGTGTGAATGAGTCAAAAGAAAGGGGAAGATAGGACATGTTGTGGTTTCTGAAAAAGGGGTAAACAAGAAGGCAATGAAGTATGTTTACTTGAGGAAACAAAGAGTTTGTAGGGACCAAAAGATATAGAGAAATACCGTGAACAGCATTGAAGGAAAAAGAGGAACAACAACAACAACAACCTTGGAGGTCCTTTAGTTCAACCCCCTGCTCAGGTAGGAAACCCTATACCATTTCAAACAAATGGTTGTCCAGTCTCTTCTTTAAAATTTCCTGTGTTGGAGCATTCACAACTTCTGGAGGCAGGTTGCACTTTTCTTATAGCCTTTCATGTTAGAGTAGAGTAAAATAACAGAGTTGGAAGGGACCAGAGTTGGTTTTCTAGTTCAACCCCTTGCTCAGGCAGGAAACTCTATACCATTTCAGACAAATGGCTATCCAGTCTCTTCTTAAAAACTTCCAGTATTGGAACATTCACAACTTCTGGAGGCAGATTGTTCCACTGATTAATTGTTCTAACTGTCAGGAAATTTCTTCTTAGTTCTAGGTTGCTTCTCTCTTTGATTAGTTTCCATCTGTTGCTTCTTGCCCTGTCCTCAGGTGCTTTGGAGAATAGCTTGACTACCTCTTCTTTGTGGCAACCCCTGAGATATTGGAACACTACTATCATGTCACCCCTAGTCCTTCTCTTCATTAAACTTGATATACCCAATTCCAGCAACCGTTCCTTATATGTTTTAGCCTCCAGTCCACTAATCATCTTTGTTACTCTTCTCTGTACTCTTAGGCACACTGAGTAGTATTTCTTTTGTTTTTGTATCTTCAATATATACATAAGTACTAGTAGTGTGCAATATTTGGATCCAAACAGGCTCAGGTACCTTGGAGTTGGCAGGGAGACCTTCACTGTATTTATCAGCAGCTCTTTAAATAAGCTGTGCCTTTTCCTAGGCTCACACAGTAACTATACAGGCTTAGAAAACATCTGTTTTAATTTTTAAAAAGTTTATGCAACTCAAGCAATTGATGATGGGTTTCATGAAGTGCCATGCCAGATCCAAAGTATCTCTGCTCACTCTGAAAATTTGTATGCATGAATATTTTCATCTTTAATATTTTTCTATTTTTTGCATTAAATATAAAGCTGTTTTAATTTAAAGACTTGAGTATAGCTGAAGTAATAAATATGCAATACTTTGTTTCTATGCTAGACTTTTTAAAGTACAATTTCCAGTTGTAAATATATCAGGAAACTATGTTTTTAAGTTGTTTTTTTAAGCAGGATATAAAGCAATCCTAAAAATGATAATTATCTGCTTAGGAAGTGATGATGTTGTTTAAAAAGACCAAGACTGAAGCACCGAAGCAGAGCTTTATAAAAAAAATAATATAAATAATTCTCTTCCATTTTTCCCAAAAAATATTAAAATGTATTTTATTAATCCAAATTATTTTAATTTGTTCTGACTTAAAAATGCCAACCTGAATAAGATGGACTTGGAAGCTTATTTTAAAAGAAAGCAAAGTGTTCACAATAAATTCCTTTAATAAAATATTCTATGGTTTAGATCACCATTTTTTTTCTTATCCCCATGAACTGCATTTCTCCTGGGAAAGAGACAGCGAGACTGAAGATTATCATCGTAAAATAAGACAAGGAAGTAATAAATAAATGGTTTTCATACTAGGCCCAACACCAGAGCAATATGGATGGCTATTTTTACTGTTGATTTCTCTTATATTAACTCACACATTTTTTACAATCAGCTATGAATGGACCTAAAAATGAATAATCATGCAATTTAATTATAACAAGAACTAACCTCACAGATTTCTTTGCTTCCTTATTCTTCAAAAACATAGCATCCCAATATGTACTGCTCAGTATACTCAAACTTGATTATGTGTCATCAAGTCATTTTTTACTCCTAGAGACCACATAGATTTTCTCCATGATGGTTTATCCTTAATTTGTTCCTTCAGTTCTTCCAACGGTGCACTTATTGTTAGTCTATATAATCCACTAAAATAATAACCACCCCTCATGAATAAATCCAATGCTTTTATTGGAAGTTGGTAATTCTCAAAGAATTTCTACTACAGTATGTGAATTGTACAAGAAATCTCTACTTCAGTTTGGGGGGGGGGATGAAAGCAGACCGAATTTTAGTAATTGTTAGTTGATTTGTCCTTTGTTCTTCAAATTTTGAAACATAGCCAGTGTGTCAACTGTTTTTAGAAAAAACTTTGTAAGTTCTATCCTAACAAACAAAGTACTTTCATGGAACTGCAGCCAAAATAATTTCTAAGTGAAACAGTACCCTCCCATCCAAAATGAACAAAGAAAATGTAGAAACATATAGAGTCCAATTTTACAATTTTTTCTCCCAGTTTTGTTAATCCTGTCTAGTTCAAGTCATCTAATTAAACAGCTGTCTTTAATTATAAATATGGTATAGCTATCTGCAGCATGTCTTCATGATAATGCTACCATTTTCTAAGCAGAATGTAGCAAGATAAACTGGGTATTTCATATCTTGAGACCTTAGCATTTTTTCATTTCAGTGCTCATCTGCATTCTCATTAGTATGCATGAGATTTTCATTGAACTTTAAGACTACTAGTGGCATATAGCGCATTGTAATAAGCGTAAAAGTGGGCATGCAAATTAAAACTCCGATTAATCACTAAATGTTACTCATTAAACAAAGAGGGACTAACTTGAACACAGACTGTAAAATACAGTATGAAAAACACAAATGCTTATATCTTCAAACATATTGAAAGTCACTATATTTTTCATGAAGACTAACAATATGGAAAATGGATATAGCACCTTCAGATACAATCAGCACCCACTGAGAATTAAAGTAAATGTAAAGGTTATGACCACTTTCTATACCCCAAAAAAATGCCTTGCAATTTCTCTTAAAAAGAAACCTAGGTAAAGTAAATATAGATGTTCCCTAGATATGTAAGTAAAAGCATTCCTCCTAATCCTATGTTGTTATGTTCCTGGTCTGAATAAGGAATACTCACGTTCAAACTTCTGATGGGAATTGGGAGTTTTGTAGGGGTTGGGCAAAAATCATCAGCTTACTTTTACTTGAGAGGGTGGTAAAATATACCCCATTTTATAGCACATATACATGGGAAATACAAAAATGCAAAGTAATAATAATCATCAATTGAAGTAAACATCTTATGTTAATTTCTGTTCATCCCAAGCAGAAAGATGAATCCTATAGTCTTTTAAGAATTCAGTACTGTGGTTGGCTATTATCTATCAAGAAAGTCTTGCTATGTATGAGCAACAATGCAGTCATACTGTTTAAATGTAATCTTTCCCATCTTTATAGAATATGAATAAGGAGAAGAAAAAGAGTTTCTAATAATATTATATTTCAAGCTTTACTGGGCAAAATGTGCATGAAAAAATCTGTAAAATAGTTATAAATGCTACCTTATTCTAAGAAACACCGAAATTCAAGCTTTCTGCATCAGGTCTAACCTGTGAACTACTAATATTCTATTCTATGGTTATTTTATTTTATTTTATGGTACGTTATATGTTATGACTTGTGGTTACAGTACAACTATAAACTTAGTTATTTACTTAGTAATGGGAATCCTCTGGCCTGTAAATTAAATGCTGCTTAAAAGGTCTCCTATAATAATTAAGCTTGAGAAAAGTCTTCTAAACTAATCAATTGAAGGGAACGTTTGCAATTTTTTTGTTTGTACATAGTGTGTCTGTACTAGATATGAAATATGCCCCCAGATTATTCCTTCAATTTATAGCTTGCTTTTCTGTTCATTAAATTCTCAAGATGCTTACGCCATTAAAGAAATACACAAAAATTAAAAAGAATTTCATCCATAAACATGTACAACCACAGGTTCCTGTAATGTATGTTATATGCAAAAAGGTGAAACTCTGTAATGCATGTAAACTGTAATGGACACTCCACATTCGAAAGAATGGGAAAAGATAAATTCCTACAGTTTTATAAAGGGAAGCTTTTTTAAAACTGGAACAAATATCTTCATTTATTGGAACTAAGGTAGTGAAATAATGTTTTGAACACAAAGTTATATAAATGTTGAAGCCATTAAAACCCAAACTTCTCTTACAGGAGAAGCAAAATGTGGCCTTCAATTTTTTTACAACACAGTCTCTAAACTGAAACATTTAGCAGTTGAAATGTTAAGTTAAAAAATCTAGTTAAAGTTGTTCTTCGTGTTTAAGCACCTGGGTTCTTATCTGTTCTCTTTGTCACAAACAAAAATATATTGCACACCTTCTTTGTCTAAATAATGGAAGCGAAAACAAAGCACTCTGAAAATTTTCTCCACATTCCCTAAAAGGAGTTGTATTTAAAGAAAAAAAGAGATTATAGCTTATTCATAACACTTCATTTCTATGCTCTTCACAGATCCTTCCAATTCAGTGCCGCAATAATCACAAAGGAGAGAAAATGCTATAGTGATTATAAGGATGCTTAAGTGTTGTGTTAAAAATGCAAATTTAACTAAAAGTATATCTTGCCACACATAGTTTATTTCCTAAATAATAAGAATCTTAGTGTCATGGTTCTGACAGATGAAACTCTTCAAAAGAACTTTGAGGCATTGTTTACCTTAAAGAATCTTTTATTCGAGAAACAAAGTATCAGTACTACATAGTTAAAGCCAAAAACTGAATTCCCCTCCCCTGGGCACAAAATAGCAAAGCACAATTCCCTCCTCCAATTAACCGTCATAAATCACATCCCCCAATTAGCTTGAAGAATGGGCTTTCTCCCCAGGTCTCCAGCCCGCCAAATCTTTATCAACTCTGGGCGCAATAACCTTAGATTCCCATGGCTGAGTTATTATTGTTATGACTAACTGGACTCTCATCCACATCCCCCCTTCCAGCATCAACTAACTCTAAAAGCGAAAGAAAAAAGATGGCTACATTTCCATCTGTTGTCAAAGCAAGAATGTCCAATGTTAGCAGCGTTGACACTTAGATGTGCAAACATATCCTAATCTTAGGAAAATCATCTAAAAAGATGTTTAGCTTACATGCATACTTGTCAAGAGTCATTCAATCAAAACCGCTTTTCTTACTTCAAAATGTACTCAGAGCTGAGTCTTGCATTTTTTTATCCAACTTTCAGACATTACATTAACTTGCCGTTTTTGTTTTAAAGTAAAGCCAATACTTTAGAACTGAGGTTTGAATCTAGGCTGATGGATCATGTTCATACCTCACTTCAAGTTCCATTTTTCGGGGGGGGGGGAATATCTATTAAAATGGTATAGCACTGTACAAGAGAAATGATGTCTGGACAAACTGAAGAGACAAATGTCAAGAAAGACAAAGTCATGCCCTCTTAAGAATTCTTATGTTAGTAAGGGTGAGGCTAGAAATGTTGTCTTGTGTCTTTTCTGTACAACCTGGGAGAGATGGAGGTCAGTAAGCCAACAATGCCAATAAAGTCTTACCTTCCCACTGTGTTGGAATGGCTCCAGATTCATACTGGTATTCTTTTACATTCACAGCTATCACAATTCTTCTCTCTTTAATGTTCTGACCTGTTTCAAGGGGGAGAAATTGTGGATTATTAAGAATGATTTCATATATTTTCTTCAGTGTTGTAACTGATATAGAAATACTTTTATAGTATTTTTCCAATAACGAGAATCATAGCATGAAATAGTATATACTATGTTTCCCAGAAAGTAAGGCCTACCCTGAAAATAAGCCCTAGTATGGGGGCAAGGCACACACCTAAAAATCAAACTAAGGCAGGGGTGGGGAGCTGCCCCACGCATCCTGCACCCACTTATCTTGCAGTCAGGCCTCTCCTGACAGGCCCACTGTCAAAGCAAGAATATTCAATATTCCCACTTCTTCTGCGGCGTCTTCTGCAGCCAGGCCTGCATTTCTCAGCACAGGCGTTTCCGGAAGGCCACTGCAGTCGAGAACCAAACTCGGTTCTTGGCTGAAGTGGCCTTCCGGAAAGGCCTGATTGCAAAATGTAAGCTGAAGTTCCATTCCCACCTGCAGAATGAAGCTGCTCCTTCGGTAACAGAAGTGGGCTGGCTAGGCTAGACTGTTGGTGCCAGACGTGAGTATAAAAGACACTCCCCCCCCCAAAATAAGACCTGGTGCCTCTTTTGGAGGCAAAAAAATAAGACCCGGTCTTATTTTCAGAGAAAAACAGTACATACATATACTATGTATATACACTGTACATAGTTCAATGGTATCTTGGTACTCAACTGCTTTGAAACTCATCAAATTTGGTGTTCAATGCATTTTTATGCAAAAGGTTTGTCCTAGTACTCATTGTTTGTTTGGTATCAACGCACAAGTTAGAACTTGTCAGTGTTGGTTGCCTTGTGACTCACATTATTATTATTATTATTATTATTATTACTCATGGGAAAATATATTTGATTCTCATCATTTCTGGTACACATCGCGCCTCCAGGAAGCAATTAATGCCTTGAGTACCTAGGTACCACTGTATAGTGAAATGTGGATCTGCTTCTATGACAAATATAATGAGGGTGGCTGCTAGACTCTCTTCCTTCTTTATAGAATAGGCAATCTATTTTCTCCCCAGATCCGTATAAAACAAGTGATTTTAATAATGGGGAGTTATGGGTGAGAATAAAAATGGGTGTGTAAAACTACTTCTGCAAGTGCAAAGTACAAATTCTCTTATCCTTAATCTGAAAAATCAGGCCCAAATTAAATCATCTTGAGGTAATTAGAAGATACAAATAGTTTGTTGTAAAGCACTACAAATGAGGTCTCTGTGATGCTCATACTTCTTTAAAACTAGTATTTATTTGTTGATTGATTGATTAATTGATTGGGAACATCAACATCAACGAAAATAGTAAAGAAGATTACATGGGAAGAAAACTATAGAGGCAAAAGCATTGTAGCCAACTGGTACTGTTTGAAAAGAGCATTAAAGATAGGGCAATAATACAATGACAAAACTATACGTATAAAGAATAGGCATCTCATAACAGAGATGAAGAGAAAGATGAATGCTGATTGGAAATGGAAAGAAGGGCTAATGACTGAGGAAAGTCTACAAAGTAGTAGCTGACAAATATAAGGATGAAGGCAGAAAGCAAAGATAGGGGAAACCAGATTCACTTAACAACCATGTTATTAACAACTGCAGTGATTCACTTAACAGCTGTGGCAATAAAGATTGTAAAATGGGGCAAAATTCAGTTAAATCTCACTTAGCAACAGAAATATTGGGCTCAACTGTGGTCATAAGTCGAGGACTACCTGTAACTTCTTGTTATGCATAAATATACATGTACTTTTGATAAAGAATGAAATCTAATTCCTGTATCCTAAAATGTCTTGAGATACATAGTTTTGGGAAAGACTGAAATTAAGGAAGTTGTTTTCTCTTAAGTATAGCAACTACAATATTATAGCCACACTAATACCTAATTAAACATTTGCAAACATTTTCCTTTGCCTCTATAGAAACCAGTTTATAAATGTTATTTCAACGCATGAATAAATCTGTACAATTTGTTTTAATTCACTAATTGCTTTATTAGTATTTGAACATCAAAGTAACCTCTCTTTTTTTTACAGGTTTTAAATAAGCTTCCCCCTCTGCTTCCCTGAAAACCAATTTCAGAGCTGAAAGGGTAAGAAAGGAAGATGATGGGGGGGGCACCATGGGAGGGGGGGAGAGAAAGGATTCCTATGAAGATGGCCTACTTTTGTGTGAGTATAACATTAATCTTCAAACACAGGACATTATTATAAAATAAGATTATCTGTATGACAAATTCTCTATAATTACCTGCAAATGCTTCCTTTTTTTTTTCCTAAGGTGAGAATGGTTCTGATTTGTGGCTGCATTTAGCATATCCTGCAGATGACTAAACATATATTTAGATATCAACTCTAGATAGTTTTAGTTCAAATCAATGGGGGGGGGAGAGGAAAGAAATAATTCCCTTCTGGCTGCCTATATTTTTCGTTTAATCCTGGTCTGTGTAAGTCCTTATTACAAGTAATTTGTCATTATAACTCTGAAGAAAAATGCTAGCCTCACATTTTTTGTCATTTTCCCCCCCAACACTTCCCTTCAGGCTGCTACTGTTGATGGGCTTTATGGAAATATAAATTCAATCAGCAGCTGCAAATTTCATGAGCCGTCCATCTTCATGCTGAATTTGTAACTGGGTGTCAAAACAATCTGTGAATTCCTCCCTGATGAAACACACATTGAATTGTAAATTTCTGCAATTTTCTCATGTTTGAATTTAAAGGGCACTAAAATAGAAGTAGCTCATAGAAAGCATCTATCAGTTTAAGACAGGTAATTTCTTTCATTACTTCTTCATAGCTTTCAAGGAGTTAAATCATAAGAACCAGTGAATGTGACAAAATTGAACTATATAGTATTTTTAATATATGCAGAAACAAAATTAAAAAGCTTTCAAATAAGTTTTTTAATCTATTCTAGTTTCATTTTACACAATCCTACAACAATAAAAATTGAAAAATTAAAAGATTCAGTAATGCCAACATAATCCAGTATTTGGGTTTTTAAAAATTCTGGTAAAGATAATAATAGCAGCTATCTATCTCTATCCCCTTGATATAAATTTTACTCAATTAAATATTGGTAGAAAAGAAAACAATACATAATACTTTAAATTGCTAAAAGAAAAGGACAATTGGCTCAAAGTTGTAATTCATACAATTTTCTATTCAAGTTGCATTTTCTTACACTAGCTCTGGGGTAGGCAACCTTGGCTCTTTTATGACTTTTATGCTGGCTCGGGAATTCTGGGAGTTGAAGTCCACGAGTCATAAAAGAGCCAAGGATGCCTACCCCTGCACTAGATTATAAAATGTGCAAAAGACACAGAATACTACATTGTGAAAGATTTTATTTTATAAATGAATTTTCCTCTATTGAAGTTAATGCCAAAATATTAACAGCAGCGCATGCCTCTAAATATAGTTCCAACAAAGCCACTTGATTCTCTCCCCTGCCCTGCTCTTTCTTCACTCAAGCCACTCATCTTTTTGTTTTTGAAGCAGGGTGGAATGCTGTTCTGATGGCTCCCAAATGACACACTCGCACATCCCTCTGCCGGAAAGTCTCTGCAAATAATACTGTGCTATTTGATAGCATCGACAATTTAAATATAGATCTGGGCACATAGTTAAACTTTCCGAATTCTTTTACCGTTTTTCATTGAACAAAAAGTTTCTTTTTAAGTCAGCTTTATTTTTCAACTTTACCCTATTTTTAACATTTTCATCCTATATGACAGCCCACTGTCCCATTCTGTACCTTATTTCTAAAATGTCTTCCATGGAAATTGTATCGCTTTTTCCTATTACTTCAAATCACTCATTCAAACGTCCCATTCCAACTATCTTTTCATTTTTATTTAGTCCCTAAGGACACACTTCTTTTTTAACCTTTTCCCACTCTGTCTTTTCCAAATATTTTATCTTGGATTATAAATGCCCCAAGTGGACCAACCTATCTTATTATATTGGTTTGTATGACAACATTATACCGAGTGCACTGTAATAAAAGTGATACTCCCTATCTTACTTACATTGAAAACATTAAAACACATTGGGCATTCTTTGCCACTACAAAACATCTCATAAATAGGTGAATAGCAAAACTCTATATTTCTTAGGGAGCCATTGGACACACCATCTACCAGAAGAAAACACACACAAACCGCTATCTGCACGCTCTCTCACACCACCACCCAGCACGGATCAACTCCGTAGCCAAGACACTCATCTCTAGAACAAAACACTTAGCTATGAACAACACCTAAAACCCGAACTACACACTCTCAATAATGTACTAACATCCAGTCGATTCCAAAGAAATAAGATTACCAAACTAATCCAAAAAGAAACCCCCACTAAAATCCAAGACAGAGAAGAAAGCAGCAAAGCCCTCCTCCCTTACATAAAAGGCACCACAGACAGAATCAGTAAGATCCTCCACAAACACAACATCAAAACAGCATTCTGCACAAACAGAAAAATATCCACCATCCTAAGAAACCCCAAAGAAAAAATTGAATTAGAAAATCAAGGAGTATACGAAATCCCATGCACCGCTTGTCCCACCACATACATCAGACAAACCAACAGAAGAATAAGTGCACGCATTGAAGAACATAAGAACTCAGTCAAAAAAGAGGAACCAACTTCTTCCCTGGTCCAACACCTTAAAATCACAGGACATGAAATTGACTTTAAAAAGACCAGAACTATCGCCAAAACTGAACACTTTAATAACAGAATAATCAGAGAAGCCATCGAGATAGAAAAATGCCCACACAGCATGAACAAACAAGATGATACCTCCCGCCTACCAGCCATTTGGAAACCCGCCCTTATTGACAAACGAGTCCCTAACACAAAGAATGACACCAGACCCACACTCACAAAAGCCACATAGGATGTCACCACCACACGTCCACGCAAAAAGCAAGCCCATACCTACACCGATGATGAGGCACGACCACAAACCAGAAGCCAGACCACAGCTGCATCATTAGCCACTTTAAACTCCTCCAATCCATACATGAAGCAAACTGACACCCACCGTGAAGATGAGGCACGAACGTGAAGCCAAATAATAGCAATGTAGCTCACCATCTCACATCCCCCTGCAACTCAGACTAAACTGAGCACAACAAAACCCCAACCGAAACAGAACACTCCCCCAACCAATCAGAGCATAGCCAACCCCCCATCCAATCAGAGCACAGCCAAGCTCCTAACCAATCAGAACACACCTCCATCCAATCAGAACACAGCCAAGCTTTCATCCAATCAGTTCATACCCCCACTGGCAGTTAAAAGGAAGAAACAGCTACGATCACACATTGCTCCTAGAAGCACAAAGCCGAAAACACCAGCCTGAAGATGACAAATGAGACTTCGTCGCCAAGACACTTCCAATTTGACGCGGGAGAAAACCCGAATAACCAAAGACCTACATACAAACACCTGCGAAAACCTCAGAAAATATATGTGTGTTTGTGTGTGTGTGTGTGTGTGTGTGTGTGTGTGTGTGTGTGTGTGTGTGTGTGTATATATATATATAATATATATATATATATATATATATATATATATATTATATGTAGGTCTTTGGTTGTTCGGGTTTTCTCCCACGTAAAATTGGAAGTGTCTTGGCGACGTTTCGACGAAGTCCCATTCGTCATCTTCAGGCTGGTGCTTTCAGCTTCGTGCTTCGAGCAGCAATGTGTGGTCTTAGCTGTTTCTTCCTTTTAACTGCCAGTGGGGGTATGAACTGATTGGGTGGGAGCTTGGCTGTGTTCTGATTGGGTGGAGGTGTGTTCTGATTGGTTAGGGGCTGGCTGTGCTCTGATTGGCTGGGGGGTTGGCTGTGCTCTGATTGGCTGGGGGAGTGTTCTGTTTGGTTGTGCTCAGGTTAGTCTGAGTTGCAGAGGGGTTTAAGATTTTGGGCTGCCTTGCTATTTTTTGGCTTCGCGTTCGTGGTCGTGCCTCCTCTTCATGGAGGGTGTCAGTTTGCTTCATGTATGGATTGGAGGGGTTTAAAGTGGCTAATGATGCAGCTGTGGTCTGGCTTCTGGTTTGTGGTCGTGCCTCATCATCGGTGTGGCTTTGGGTTTGTTTTTTGCGTGGATGTGTGGTGGTGACATCCTGTGTGGTTTTTGTGAGTGTGGGTCTGGTATCATTTTTTGTGTTAGGGAGTCGTTTGTCAATAAGGGCGGGTTTCCAAATGGCTGGTAGGCGGGAGGTATCATCTCGCTTGTTCATGCTGTGTGGGCGTTTTTCTATCTCGATGGCTTCTCTGATTATTCTGTTATTAAAATGTTCACTTTTGGCAATGTTCTGGTATTTTTAAAGTCAATTTCATGTCCTGTGGCTTTAAGGTGTTGGACCAGGGAAGATGTTGGTTCCTCTTTTTTGACTGAGTTCTTATGTTCTTCAATGCGTGCACTTATTCTTCTGTTGGTTTGTCCGATGTATGTGGTGGGACAAGTGGTGCATGGGATTTCGTATACTCCTTGATTTTCTAATTCAATTTTATCTTTGGGGTTTCTAAGGATGGTGGATATTTTTCTGTTTGTGCAGAATGCTGTTTTGATGTTGTGTTTATGGAGGATCTTACTGATTCTGTCTGTGGTGCCTTTTATGTATGGGAGGAGGGCTTTGCCGTTTTCTTGTTCTTTGTCTTGGATTTTAGTGGGGGTTTCTTTTTGGATTAGGTTTGTAATCTTATTTCTATGGAATCCATTGGAAATCATCCAGATGCCCCAAACTCTATGGTCTCCCCAAGATACACAAAGAAGGAACCCCACTCAGACCTATAGTCAGCTCCATAGGCTCACCTCTACAAAACCTAGCCAAATTTCTCGCCAAACAACTACAGCCCTATGCAGAATCCATCACCTCACACGTAAAAAACTCATTCCAGTTTATAGAGATCATAAAGAAACAAAACTTACAGCCCAGCCATCGATAGAAAAACGCCCACACAGCATGAACAAGCGAGATGATACCTCCTGCCTACCAGCCATTTGGAAACCCGCCCTTATTGACAAACGACTCCCTAACACAAAAAATGATACCAGACCCACACTCACAAAAACCACACAGGATGTCACCACCACACATCCACGCAAAAAACAAACCCAAAGCCACATCGATGATGAGGCACGACCACAAACCAGAAGCCAGACCACAGCTGCATCATTAGCCACTTTAAACCCCTCCAATCCATACATGAAGCAAACTGACACCCTCCATGAAGAGGAGGCACGACCACGAACGCGAAGCCAAAAAATAGCAAGGCAGCCCAAAATCTTGAACCCCTCTGCAACTCAGACTAACCTGAGCACAACCAAACAGAACACTCCCCCAGCCAATCAGAGCACAGCCAACCCCCCAGCCAATCCTAACCAATCAGAACACACCTCCACCCAATCAGAACACAGCCAAGCTCCCACCCAATCAGTTCATACCCCCACTGGCAGTTAAAAGGAAGAAACAGCTAAGACCACACATTGCTGCTCGAAGCACGAAGCTGAAAACACCAGCCTGAAGATGATGAATGGGACTTCGTCGAAACGTCGCCAAGACACCTCCAATTTTACGTGGGAGAAAACCCGAACAACCAAAGACCGACCGACCTACCTACCTACCTACCTACCTACCTACCTACCTACCTATATATATATATATATATATATATATATATATATATATATATATATATATATATATATATATATATATATTCAATGATGCAATCTTCGATCTCCGGGAAGAGTATACTCCAGTTATTTATTGTTAAAACAACATTTAAAACAATAAAAACAGTTATATACAAGATTAAAACAACTTAGCTTTCGCTGGTCCTCTGCCAGCGTCCTCAGAGTGGGGCTTAGGGGGTGGGAAGTTCTTTTTATCCCCTTGCTGATCCAATTGCCTACTCATTGCCCTCGTGACAGGGCCACTCTTCCTGATTGCCTGTGACTGCCTTAACTGTTCCGCCCTCTCTTTTTTGCACTCTAACATTGTATTTTTCTGCTCCGTCATCCTTGTGCTGTCTCCCCCTCCCTGCGCTGTTATCATTAACACACTCCTTAATCCCTCCTCTCTACCCAATGCAAGGTGCCTCCTCCGATTCGGCACTACACGAGTCCTGTTGGGCTGCTGGTCCGCCTGCCGTTTTTACATTCTTGTATATAACTGCTTTTATTTAACAATAAATAACTGGAGTATACTCTTCCCGGAGATCGAAGATTGCATCATTGAACAAATATGCCCAGGATTCATATTTTTATAACCATTAAGGATATATATATATATATATATATATATATATATATATATATATATATATATATATAGAGAGAGAGAGAGAGAGAGAGAGAGAGAGAGAGAGAGAGAGGTATAAAGGTTTCCCTGTACAGTTGTATCCAACTTAAGGGTTTGGTCCTCATCTCTGTTTCTTGGCTTCATTCATCATATATTCATTTTAAATGCATTTAAGGGTACTATTTGTGCACATACTGTAAATGCTCACTTGCAAAATAGAAATGGATAAATCATAATTCAAAAAATAAAATAGATCACAGGGAGGAACTTGACAGTTCATTATTTCTTTCTCAACTCAAATCAATATTGACACTTTCTTCACACTAAGCACACAGCTTTTTTCTCTTCTTGAAACTGATGCCAGCTTGGTCTTATTTTATATATTTTTCTATCCAAGCCACCTCTAATATATTTTAATTTTGTTTTATAAGTCACTTTAATTAAAAAAAACTATTTGCTCATATTCTATAAAAACCACAATTCAAACTAATTTCTGTATACTGTGAGTATATAGAGTATAAGAGTTTATACTCAGTTTACATAGAGAGTTTATGTAGAGAGTATAAGTTTATGTTCTGACATACTGAGTTTATATTCAGGCATGCAGCTTTGTCACTTTCATTGGGCTCCTCTGGCCAAATTCAGGGTAAATGAAATGTTCTTTTTTCCTGCTTGTTCAGCAACATTTTTCATTTTGATGGCATCACCTAGTCCAAGGGTAGGCAACCTTGGCTCTTTTATGACTCGTGGACTTGGCTGGCTCAGGAATTCTGGTAGTTGAAGTCCACAAGTCATAAAAGAGCCAAGGTTGCCTACCCCTGACCTAGTCCAATATATCTTTAATTGTGAAAAAAGATACATAGCCAAAAAGAAATAATAAACAGAAGCACATCACTTACATTACAAACTTTTCATTGAAACTCAAACTCATTAACTGTTTTCTATTGTAATTTTGTTCTGTAACTTCTTAACTCTGTTAAACCTGGGATTGTCAGGTACATAAAAATTTCTTTTTGTTTATTAAGTTTCCACTTAAGTCAAGCAATATTTGAAGATCCCTTTAAATTTTTTTTTGCAAGAATAATAAATATAGAATTTGGAAAACCCAGTACAATCTTGGTGGTTCAGTGGTATCCACAACCCAGTAAAAATATGGCTTTTCTAATAATCATCTGGCCTTAAATTTAACTATAAATCGAACACATTCCTTTGCTATCTACATCTTGACTATAGCAAAAATCATTGACTCTAAAATGAACAGAAGAGAATATATGCAGCTCGAGATTGAACTATGTAGTCCTTGGCATTCTCTAAACTTGGTTGTTTCATTGTATGAAACCATAAAGTCATCATCTTCTTTTTTTAGAAGAAATGTCTCCAAAAAATCAAAGATCTAAAAACAGAAGACAACAAAATTGTAGTTTATTCAACTTCACAGTAGCCTGTACATCTATCTATAGATCCAGAACTCGTGAAAGAATCCACGGCAGTAGTACTACACAACACATCCACCTAGTAAGTACACTAAGATAGAGGAATCCAGAATAATGAAGCTCATCAACTTCTGCCTCACTATCTATTTTCAGTTTGATGGACAAATATACCAATAAACCCATGGGATCACCACTCTCAGGGCTCATAGCAAAGACTGTAATGCAGCATCTAGAAACTATAGCACTCTCATGCATACAACCAAAAGTATAGATCCAGTCTGTAGACAACACCTTTGTCATAATAAAAAACGGAACAATGGAGAAAACATGAAACAACATCATCTTCAAATGAATAAAATTCACAAGGAAAGGAGAAAACAACAATACACTACCTTCCTGGATATCCTATCAGCAGAGGAAATAGCAGCAAATTAGAAATTTCTATCGAAAAACCATGCAAATTAAACAAGTGCTCCATTACTAAACTAACAACCCAACCTCCCTCAAAAAGAACTGGGTAATAACATTATTCAGATGAACACAAATGCACTGCAGCAACACAATACACCAAAATAAGGCAATAGACTACTTATGCAACATTTTTCAATAAAATGGATACTCACATAACTTTATCCAAAAGTGCCTGACCACTTAACCCAGTACAGCATAATTAACATATGCCATTAAAAAGGGTAACACTACCATACATCAAAAATATTTCAGAAACCAAGAAAATATTACAACCACACAGCATTACCATAGCACACAAATGAACAAAAGCCTTCCAAGTAATCTTAAGAAAACTAAAAGACCCAATAACCTAAGAAGAAGAAAAAATAGAAGTTATCTACAACTTATAGTATAAGAACTATAACAGCCACTACGTGGCTTAGACAAGTAGATTAGCAGAGCACATCTATGAACAACTAACAATAAGACATTTTTTTTCCTGTGTCAGAAGCACCAAAATGCTTCTGTGGCGAAAGGATTTGCCAGTGGTATCAGTGTTGCCTGGGAGGCGCCCAGTTGGAGGCTCCTTTTGTGTCCCTCTGAAGTTGTGCCCACTGAAGTGGTACCTATTGTCGTGATTCCGTGCCAGACTGTGTTCCCAACAGCTGAGTCTGGGGAATCTGAGGAGGAGGTGGAGGAGGCATTTGAAGGGCCATCAGGGTCAGAGGGAGGCTCTGATGAATTACAAGACTCACGGTTTGATGAAGAGCCTGGTCCTCCAGTCGTGTTCCTGATGAAGTTCAGCTGTGTGGGGAGAATGAGTCAGACTTGGAGGACTCACAACTGATGGACATGCTGATTGATGCTTGTAGACGCCGGCAATTAGTGAGAGCCAATCAGCAGCACTCCAGGGGAAGAGGAGAAGGCACTGAGAGGCAACGCCTTGGGACTGCTGTATAAAAGGGAAGGTGTGGGCGGTGCTAGTTGCTGAAGGCAACCGTTTGCAAAGTACTTCATGGGATCATGTTCTGTTAGTATTGCCGGTGACTTCTTTTCTGTTTGCATCGTGTTTCATGTGGACAATTTCATCCATTTGGATTGTGTTTTGCTGCTTTTGTTTCTGGACTATTTGGCAGGTTGGTTACCATATTAAAAGGGGTTTGTTTTGTTTTGAGTCTCCAGCCTATTTTCTCAACAGGGGTTTGGTCCTTGTGCCTTTAACAAGGACGGCTGTAGGCTGGGATAAAACACCTATTAATCTACTCACAGTTGCCTGCTTTCTAACTGCTGGGTCAGCTGGAGCGTGCGATGGGAGCTCACCCTGCCTCCCCCCCAGCAATGTCTCGAACACAAGAAGCAGCCCAGTGTTCTAACTTCTTGAGCCACCACACTCCTTAGAAAACATGATGAAAACTCTTTAATCTCATAACACGTGGACAGACTCAACAATAGTTTCAGCTGGGAAACTGTGAGCATTCTAAATCAAGCAAAACCCAAAAACAGTAAGGAATTCCTGGAAGCTTGGCATTCAGACAAATCAGCCATCAAGGGATACATAAAAATAAACAATATTTACCCACAATTCAAAATAAAACAATAAAGAAGTTAAAAATGAAACAAAAAAATACAACATCTCCACCAGCCAACACCCAAATAAGCAGGAATTAACACATACAAACAAGCAGAAAACAATACCTTAATCAAGAAACTATCAACTCTACCAACACTGGCAGGCCAAGCTACTGTATACAAAGTTGGATAATGAAACATCTGCCAACAACCAAACCCAGACCACCAAGCACTCCACAGTCTCTCTGAAATCTTCAGTACTGCCTGAGTGTGTGTACACAGTGACTACAAATACAGAAATTCTTTCACCAGGGGACTTCTCTCCTAGAGTTTCATTCAAACATACTTTTCTTGATTTCTCCTTCTATTTAACTTCTCCCACTCTAGTGCTTTACTCAGATTTCTAGAACCAGAGGCCACTGTCATCTTATGTCTCTTGTTAAACATCCACTAAGTCGTTTAGTGATTATATGGTACAGTACTGCTCAAATACACTGCAAGTCAAATCCTCCTGCCTAAATACCTAACAGCTTTTTCTTTTAAGCATGCATTCAGAATCATGGCAATTACTGTTACCAGGCCTCCGTGAATCACAGGCAGCTATATTTCACACTGGATTATGTAAATATTTATTGCCTATTGGCCCTAATTCTAATATTATACTCACAAAAAAGTGAGTGCTGGAGCTGGAATTATTTCCAACTTCCTGCTAGCTTCCTCATGGAAAGCTGTCAGGGAGCATTAGAAAACAATTTTTTCCTTCCCCCCTTCCTGTCACTCTATTCTTTCCTTCCTTTCTTTCCTTCTCCTTTCCTTTCCTTCCTGTTTCTTGTGGGAAGCTTGCAAGGAGAAAGTCAATGGGGAAACCAGCAGGAAGTTGCCAAGTCTAAGGTCAAAAGGCAGGTAAGTGGAAGAGGGAGCAAGAGGGTATAGGCCAGGAACCATATATGGGGATGCATGAGAGATGCTGCATGGGTTGGGAAGGGTATGTGAGTGACCTCTAGATATGCTGTGCTGGTCAAGCAGAGCATGCTGGTATGTCCAGACTCTTTGTCAGTCAGGTCAGGAATGGGGGGAGAGGGAGGTGGTACAGGTCAAGAAAGCTGCATAGAGGTCACAGGGATATGTAAAAGATGCTGCATGGGTCATCAAGAACAATGTATGGGGGTCAGAGGGGTGTGTGAGGTGCCACATTGGTCAGGAATGGTGCCGAAGGGGGTACGGGTGGGAAGAGGTGCTGAAAAGTGTACAAGAGATGCTATACAAGTCACAGAAGGTACAGGGGGTAGTGTGGCTTGCTACATAGATCAAGGAATTTGCACAGGGGCTGGCAAGGGCCAGGGACTGTCCATGGAGGTGCACATGAGGGTTGGCACAGGGCAGGGAAGGCAAGCAGATAGCAGAGGTTGGGAAAATGCATGGGCCGGAAGGGTGCATAGGAGTTTCTTTTTCCCTGTTCCTCCCCTCTTCCCTTCCCTTTCCAGTAGGCAGGTAAGTGCTCAATCTCAAAGTGTTTATTTTCAAAAGTTTTATATTTTAATCATCTTTACAATACATTACTCCTCCACTCTGAGCAATTCCAAAGATCAACACTGTATCTTTCCTTTTCCTTATCTTTATTTCATTATGTTTGAACAAAAGGCACAATGAAGGCAACAGGAGGGCTGTCAATATTCTTTGCACTATTTTGCACATTTGGTATATGACAGCATTTACCATGTGAATGGCTTTGTTATATTGTACACCTGTGTGAATCAGAACCGGACAGTTCTAATGTTGATCTATTAAGTAAAAAGGTGTTCCAATTTGAAATATCCTATATATCATTTTAGTGTACTCTAACATAATTTTAAAGATGCTGATATTGTTTTCATTATATTAATTTTACTGCCTGGTTTTTTATTTTGTTTATTGCTGTAAGCCACCCTGAATACTTACATAAGCAGAAAATAGTAATAATTCTAACACAAGGTGATCCTTTCAGCTATTATGGATTAAATGTTTTGTCTATTTTCTTATGAAAAATGTTTTCTCTCTTTCTTTGGTGATGACTTTAAGGCCCCTTTAACTTTATTTTTAAAACTTTGATTGGGTTTGACCACATTTCACTTATGAATCCTGCCTTATTTTCCTATAAATTTGATCTTTCTAAAATAGTACAGTATCCCTGCCAACATCCTGTTTCAGTAACAAATTTGCAACAAGCCATTATAAAAATGTTTGAGATTATAATTGAAGTTTGTTTCAGAGATTTATAATTTTTCCATTTGTATTCCATTCAATCTTACTTCAAACTAGAAACATTACACATATTATTCCATTTAGATGATGCAAATATAAATTTTGAATTAAATGAATTTCCCTGTGTGAAAATGAATTCTAGAGAAATTAGAAAAGTACAACATTCAGAATGTGAAGTATCTATTTCTTTGAGAAATCAGCCTCATCAACAAAGTTAATAATCAAATTTAGCTGCTGCAGTACAAAAAAAGACATGGAACCATGTACAGAATGTTCAATAGTTGCCCATGTATTGTTGAGCTACTAAATTGTCAGGAGCAAACAACCAGATCCACATGTGAGTTCAAACAAACTACTTTATTATTCTCTGCCTATAATACAGGAATTTCCCCAGATAAAAGTTGTCGCCTGGGAAAGACTAGAAAATGTTCAAAAGCATTCGGATGAATGATCAGACTTGCCCTCATTTGTTTACATAATTGAATCCATGCTAATTTCCGCTTGATCCTCCTCCTGTCTGGGACAGTTGTTCTCCAACATGTGTGCTGCAGCTGCCAAAAAAGCCAACACAGTTCTAGGCTGCCTTAACAGAGGGATAGAATCAAGATCATGTGAAGTGTTAATACCACTTTATCATACCTTGGTAAGATCACACTTGGCATACTGCATCCACTTTTGGTCATCACGACGTAAAAAAGATGTTGAAACTCTAGAACAGTGGTTCTCAACCTGTGGGTCAGGACCCCATTTGTGGTCGAACGACCATTTCACGGGGGTCGCCAAACAACGCAGTCCGCCATTTTTCCCCCCTTTTCCTTAGCTGTGCTACCCCCTTTTATTCTATTGGCTTTTGAAAGCCAACAGAATAGACTCTCTTGAATAGAGTCTAATTCTATTGGCTTTCAAAAGCCAATAGGAATTGTCCAGGCTGTCTCTGCCCTGCTGAGCCCGCCAAAAGTCCCATTCTGCAAACGGTGCTGCACCAGTTGAGTAATCCTCGACTTACGACCGGTTGAGTAGTCCTTGACTTACGACCGGTTGGGGGTTGTGGCATTAAAAAGGTTGAGAACCACTGCTCTAGAAAGAGTGCAAAGAAGAGCAACAAAGATGATCAGGGGATTGTAGGCTAAAACATATAAAGAACGGAATTGGGTATGTCTAGTTTAATGAAGAGAAGAACTAGGGGTGACATGATAGCAGTGTTCCAATATCTCAGGGGTTGCCACAAAGAAGAGATAGTCAAGCTATTCTCCAAAGCACCTGAGGACAGGGCAAGAAGCAACAGATGGAAACTAATTGTTAGAGAATTTTAATTTCTCTATTGGTGAAAAATAAATCAGAAGCTCTCACAGTTGACTGCATTTAGCTGATTCAAAATAACTTTATATTTATATAAAAATATTTACAATACCATTCTTCTTTACAGCAACATAGCTTAATGAAGATTTCTTACAGAGACAGACCAGAGACAAAACCTTGAGACTGGAAATCCAGCTCCTAACTCAATACTCTTTTTTGCACAGACTCAGTAGCACTTTCTTCACATTGGCTGACTGAGTTACCACATGACTCTTCCTGTTCATGAATATTCCAACACTAATCAAGAAGAAAAACAACCTAGAACTAAGAAGAAATTTCCCTAGTTAGAACAATTAATCAGTGGGACAACTTGCCTCCAGAAGTTGTGAATGCTCCAACACTGGAAGTTTTTAAGAAGAGACTAGACAGCCATTTGTCTGAAATGGTATAGGGTTTCCTGCCTAAGCAGGGGGTTGGACTAGAAAAACTCCAAGGTCCCTTCCAACTCTGTTATTCTATTCTACTCTAACATGAAAGGCTATAAGAAAAGTGCTAAAGAAGTGAAAAATGCTATTTTAAGCAATATAAAGGATTTTTATTCCCTAATAATATGAATTACTTTCCCAAGTTCTTTCCCCAAAAATACATGAAGGTGAGAAAAACAGTCAAACTGTTATCTCAAAGATGCTTTTTCATGAGACAACTGGACTTCCTTGTTTTTATTTGAAGATGTTTCGCTTCTCATTCAAGAAGCTTCTTCAGCTTTGACTGGATGGTCTGACAAGTGGTCCATTTCCCAAGCTTCAATCATTTCCCTGGCTATTTTTGTACCTGCACGGCCAACAATCTTAGTAGCTGAGAAATTGAATGTATGTCCTTGTTCATTGCAATGTGAGGTTACCAAAGAGTTCGGGTCTCATCTGACCGCTTGCTGGTGGTCTGGTGGTTAGCTTCCTCCCCATCTGTCCTACATAGTCACAGGGCAATCCATGAAGGAATCTGATAGGTATGTAGATAACATCTATGTTATCCATAAGAGTAAACAATGAGTTGATGGCACATAATCATCATTAATTTCATTAAGTGATATCATCATGAAACTGGGCAAAGCCCTCTGTGGTCATCAGAAGACTAAATAACAGAAACTAATAATATGTGAATACTGGCCAAACCAATTGATCTTCATAACATCTTACAACATTACAAACTTGTAGTTATTTTATGACAAAAATAATATCATTGTTTGTAAACAGGAATAATTATCTGACGAAACTATCAAATTTTCTTCATTATTTCAGAGGCATAAAGTTGCCAGCAAAGAAATTTTATGAAGGCATGGTTATATTTAATAGCTATTAGCATAGAACTGTCCAAAGAGAAAGCAATATAAGGACATAGCAATTCAAATTATGTTTTATTTAAGATAAAAAATGGGAGAATAAAGACATATGTCTCCAACATGAAATTAAAATATTTTATTTAAAAACTGGCTGAAATGTTTCAATCACAAGTTTTTAATGTTCCTGCCTGAATTTCTAAAGGCTTGGAATCCCTGTAATGTCACCTTTTGGGTGGCTGGACAGACACACTATATAAACCAAAATTAAGGACAATGAGTTGTCCTATAGCAGCTCACAAATTAAGAACAATGATGCTGAGATAAAGTATTAAAAAATGAATTACAATTCAGCTAAACTGTCAGCTTGTTTTGATCCATGAATAAGTTATCAACATTTGTTAGACATCAAAATTAAAAGTGTATCAAAATGACTGGCAGTTTATATTCTAAGAGCTATGTTTAAGATTCCCTGTGCATTCTTATGAGTAATGTGAAAGAGTTTTTGTTCCCAACTTTGAATTTTAAGCTTCTATGACAACTCTTTTTAAAATGAAAGACATCAAAATGAAGAACACAGGCTTTTTATAAGAAGGTAAATGTTCCTTTGTTCCTACTCAAAAAAAACATAGTGAAATTTCTATTTTTAAAAAGTTCTTTAGATATAAGATGCCACATGTCCATAAAAATTGATCTGTACATGAATAAGAATATAGTATTAATATATTGTGCAATTTTGGATTTTCACTGTTTTTATTAATATCTTTCTAAATTAGTAAGAAAAAGAGTTTGATTCTCCAATTGAAATAAGTTTTTCAAATTTAAAAAAAAATTGAAATAAGGATCCAGAACATCTACAGGTTGTGTATACCTCTTAGTTGATGAGATGTTCACAGTATTTTGATTTACAAAGTGGTTTTTAGATTAGGAGTATACCTTGTCTAGAATAACATTAGCATGCAAGAAGTAAAACTGGGATTTGATTGTGCTTCACACATACTGCCCCATATGTGCTCAAACTGTCTAGTACAGCCTTTACCAGTAGCAGGGTAGCATTTGGTATGGATACAATGAACTCTGGTAACTTAGTCAACACTTTCTTTGTCTTACTAATAAGCATCATGTAAAAAAAAATATTGATCAAAGCTATGATGGTGACAACAATAGTACAGCAAACTGTGACCTGGAATCCAAGAAGAGCAAATATAATGACATTAACATGTTGTATAGCAGTGGAATTAAGAAAAGGGGAGGGATATAACAGAACTCAATGAATTATGTCCATTAATCATAAATAATAAAATTAAATGTCAAAAATAATTAATTGGTGTCACTAAGATTGTTTCGGGGATACTTATGACTACAATTGAGCCCAACATTTTTCTTGCTAAGCGAGACAGTTAAGTGAGTTTTGCCCCATTTTACGACCTTTCTTGCCACAGTTGTTAAGTGAATCACTGTGGTTTAGTTGATAACACAGTTGTGAGGTGAATCTGGCTTCTCCACTGACTTTGCTTGTCCGAAAGTTGCAAAATGTGTCATAAATATGAGTCAGTTGCCAAGCAGCTGAATTTTGATCACGTGATCTTGGGGATGCTACAATGGTTGTCAACGTGAAAAATGATCGTAAGTCACTATTTTCAGTACTGTTGTAATTTGAATGATCACTATACGAACTGTTGTAAGTAGAGTCCTAACAATTGTATATCATTGGGAGTTGAGTTGCTTAGAATTTTTTTTAAAAAGTTAACATTGCCATTGGAATATCTGCAAGAAATAAAAGAATTGGAAGGGCCACAAATTAGATCAAGTAATAGAAAATGAAGAAGCTAAAGCACTCTGGGATTTTAGAATTCGAACAGAAAAGTACCTGTCGCATGACATCCTAGATTTAACAAGTGTTGATAAGAAAAACAAAAAAACTGGATAGTGCATATTGCAGTACATGGAAATAGCAAAACAGAAGAGAAGGAACTGGAAAAAAATAACAAAACACAAAGACCAGCAGATAGAAGTACAACAACTGTGATGAGAGAAAGCAAAATTAACAGCAATAATAATAGGGATAAAAATGCCAATCCAGTCTAAAAAATTTGGCTGTGCAATAATAAACACAAATGGTGACAATAGAAATACCAAAGATGAGTTTTAAGGAAAAAATGTGCAATGTTCTAAATGAATATTATTCAAGGAAATGTTTTTTCCCCATTTATTGACAAGAACAGATAGGTAAGAACAAGAAAAAGTGAAGAGAAAAAATGTCTGAGCCAGAGATTTCTCATCCCCCCCCCCAAAAAACCTGATGATGACAGATGAATGTTTAGTAAAAGGTTAATATCAAATACATGATTTAAGCATAAATCTATTCAGATATAAACATGACAAAGAAATACATTTAAACTTAAAAGCAAAGTTGGTTTGATTGTTCATAATGAAGCACTGAGAAAAATGGTGAAGATATGGAGGATGAAAGATTGTGATTGTGAGGTAGATCATTGCTTGATAGCGATAAGAGTGGATCTTGGGAGAAAAATGGGAATGAATGAAAAGAAGTGAATTATACTACCCTGAAGGAATCATTTGTAGCAAATATTGGAGTAACTGTATTGTGCCATAAGAACTAAAGAAATGAAATTTCAAGTAATGTAGACCAAAGTACTTGGGTTTGACAAGAAGAAATGCAGTGCCAAATTGCAAATAATACAATGGAAAAAAAACACAGAGTACCATAAATGCCGGCGTACAAGGCGACCCGGCGTATAAGACGACCCCCGTCTTTATAGCCGGGCCGCATTCCTAGAATGTCGTCTTATACGCCGGAAACTACCAGTATTTCCGGCGTATAAGACGACTCGGCGTATAAGACGACCCCCGTCTTTGGCGCCAATTTCAGCGCTCGCGGAAGTCGTCTTATACACCGTCATTTACGGTAAGTAAAACAAATTTGAGTGCTTTGATATCTTGCTTTGGTACCTACAAAGCATGCTTGGAACAATCTTTGTCCCCGGCCCCCAGATATGATGGGCCCCAAAACTGCATGCTTTTAGAAAAATTGTTAAAAACTGTTAAAATCTTTCCCCTCAAGCATTTGTATCCCCATTTCATTGTCTAATTATCCTGTTTGGTTGCCATTTTATGTCATATATTTTTAACATTGTACGGTATTTTTCTTTGTTATTATCTGCTTCTAATGTATACCACCAAAAGTCACATTGAATTGAGAGGCCCTATAAATCCATTTACTAGACAAATATTTACTAAAGATGGATAAAAAAATGTTAAGAAAAACAAATCTTGGTAGAAATATAGTCAACGTATGTGGTCTATTGCAAGGACAGTTTATCAAACAAAGTGGAAATGGTTATGCTATGAGAACTTGTTTCTGTTCATTTTGTTATATGCAAGTCAGAGTTGGTTATATCAGGATGCTATGAAATGGGATTTATTTATTCTTCATACTTCTAGATCAGGGGTGTCAAACTGCCAGCCCGCAGGCTGGTTTCATCATACCAGAGCCACGCCCACCCCAGTGCCGGCAATGGCAAAATAGTCCCAATACATCTCGCGGCATCATGTGATGTCGTAAGTTTGACATGTCTGTTCTAGACTATATCACTTAAGTGGCTCCAGGTGGTTTAGAATAGAAAGTGTGTACAGTAAAAGAAAAATAAATGTTTGATTAGTTAATATGGATTGGACACAAAAGTAAATGATCTGTACAACAGTTCTATATTGAGAGAGTTAAGGTTAGGGCTAAAAAAGAAAAGTTAGCATATGAATTGGTGTACTGATGTAGTAGAAGCAAGTATTGTTTCCAAAAAGAAAAAGATAGAGAAATATAGTGAATAGTGTTGGTATAAATTAGATCTAGCTATGTTTCTTCTCTCCCCCCCCCCACCTTATCTCAGGCCTTTAATTTCTTTGGCTTAGCATTCCTTATTCCTTAGTCTACGCTCTCCGTAATGTTGTTTACTCAACATTCCTTACTTTCATATATATGAAAGATAGGGATAAATGATAGGAAGAAAAGCTGTAGTAAGATAAGAGTTACAGAAAATTGTGATTTACTGGAATACTATTATTCAACAATTTCCCCCCAAAGAGTATCGATAGAGTAAGATCTGTTACCGGGATCATATTCTATGCATGCCCTCTTTTATTATATTTAATTGTTGGATTACATCTACTTCATGCTGTAATTCTGGCTATGTTTAGTTACCATCCTAATGCAACCTCGCAGCTTAACTATTCTAACTTTACAGACTAAAACTCAGAGTTTCCTGAACCATAAGTTGGGCGGCAAATACATTTGACAAATAAATAAATAAAAATATTATTTGTCATAAATAACATGGTATAGTTTAATCATATATAACACTTTTTCTTTCTTCCAATTTTTTCATGTTATTAAAAAAATGAAAACAAAAAATGGAACTGTAGCCACTATGATTCAATGTAGTGTTTGAACAATACTACAAGAACAATTACTTTAAAAAGAAAAAATGTGTGAACCAATAACTATAGTATATTGATATTTTTTCCCCAAAGTATTCTCCACATAAGTTTACCAGCATAACCTCTGAAGAAACTACTGCCTCTCCTTTGCACAATGCAGGGTATTATAAATATGCTGCTGATATAAATCTTTCTAAAACCACACTGCCTTCTTCTGGACACAAATAGCACACAAATTTTTAAAGAACAAATTGAAAATTGCAGAAACATATCACCAGTTACCAGGAGACAAGCTCATTGTGAAAAAAATTCAGTTTACTACAAAAAATAAATTAATCTAACATTTATAAATTGTATCCAGTATATCAGATTGTACGGTAATTTGGTAATACAATTCACAGATTATAGTATACAGTTTTGGATTCTTCTTTATTTCCTTTCTACCACTTTGGATATCGAGGGATACACTTCTGGAATGTACTTAAGCAATATAATAAAATCATAGCAAGTACAATATATAATTGGGGACTTATATAATTGGGGAATGGTAGAAGGGAGAAATAAAAAGTGGTTAATCAGTGATCAACGAATTGACTAATATCATAACTTTGTAAAACTATGTACAATTATATTTATATACAATATTCCCTTTAATTTGTCTCTATAAACATCTGCTTATTCCAATAATTTTAATCATTCCAATACATTGTGCACCAATGTTTATGAGTCTCTTAGCAGGTAGAGAAAAAGCCAGTTCATGCAAGTTGTTACCTATAACGTGTTTCATATCGGTACTATCATTTGTGTAACTCCTTTTCCCCCCTCTTTTGGCACATCATTTAATACTCTCAAACCTAGGTTCAAATTTAGTCATGCTGAGCTAAATACTGTACGGAAATATTTGTTTAAACTACATTCTGAAGCAAACACTCCTAGTTTATTTTTCACAAACTGACTGGATCAGAACAGAAATATGCTTTACAATAATGGTTCTCAAAGTCTGGTCTGAGGACCACTGGGACTCCCTAATCCCTCTCGGGGATCCATAAAGTCTAATAATTTTAAATTTCTTACCTCTAATTTCTAATACAGTACATATTGATAAATATACGTAACTCATATAAACCAAAACTCTTTGCTATTTTTAAGGATATAAAAGCATTCTAAAACCAAAATGTTGATAACCACTGTTTTAGCTATCTATTAGGATGCATCTTTTTTCCTTTTATGTTGTTTGCAGCACAAATTTCTATATATAGAGTGAAAACTGCTTTCCAAATATGTCTAGTTGGGAAACATGTATGAAAATAAACATCAATATTAATGTCTTTCTTTAAACTGCAGGCTGATTTTGCAATTAGATAATAGTTTTGTGATTTGTAATCATTGCCTATAATCTGCAATCCTAGGACTGCCCTTGAGTTGTCCTTAAGGGACTTTATCAAATACATGGCAAAATAATCATATCAACTGTATCTAAGTAATGTTCTTTAAAAATAAATCAATTTAATTTGCATTCTGCCCCTATTTGTTCTTAATAGAAGTGCAACGCAGTGACAATTTTGTCAGAGAATGTATTTGAATACACATATTATGCAAAGCTGGTTTGGTTTGGTTTGAGGTTGATATGGTTGTATTTTAAGAACAAAACCATTATGAACCACAGTGTACAACTTGATGTACTGTCTCAACTCAACCTTTGGCTATTATGGTTATTCATTAGAAGATGTTTATTTCTGGTAACGAAACTAGAAGGCACCAAATGGAAAAGTGATTATCTCTGCCCAGTCAGAAAAAATCACTACATACAGTAACAACTTAACATGATGTAATCATTGACAATTTACTATTATCAATGAATACTATACTGCCAAAATTAAGAATATAAAGAATTTTATACTTCACTTTCCTTTCCATTAATAAATCTTAGTCAAGACACATGTTCCTACTATTTCAAACATCAGATATTTACTATTAAGAAGACCAAAGTGATAGCACATTTTTAGCCAGCCTTAAGCTTCAGAGCAATGTTTTATAGCAAAAATATTGTGGAAGATGATTAATAACCTGATATCACATTATAATACAGGTAGTCCTCAATTTACAACAGTTCATTTAGTGACCGTTCAAAGTTACAAAGGTACTGAAAAAAGTGGCGACTGTTTTTCACACTTATGACCGTTGCAGCATTCTCACGGTCATGTGATCAAAATTCAGATGCTTGTCAACTGACTCCCATTTATGACAGTTGCAGTGTCCCAAGGTTCATACAATGAATATTTGTTAAGTGAAATTTGCCCCATTTTACTATCTTTCTTACCACAGTTAAGTGAATCATTGCAGTTGTTAAGTTAGTAACATGATTGTTAAATGAATTTGGCTATAGTGATCTGAGAAACAAAGTCAATGGGGAAGCCAGATTCATTTAACAAATCACGTTTGTTCAAATTGCACGATCTCAGAAGTTTCGAAGTTTCGATTCTGTGTTGGGAGAAAACTGGCCAAGGCACTGTCCAGACGCGCATACATTTAAAGAACTAACTTTGTTTATGCCACTTTTAATCGGGCTGCGGCTCAGGTTAACTTATTTTAGTATATTATATTTAGCATATATTTAGTATATATAGCTTTTCTAGTTCACAAACTATAATTTACTGCCTAGCCAACTGTAGGATGCCACCCAATAATGGTTTAGTTTATAAACTATGATTAAGGAAACCCCAGCGACAAAGTGGAGCGTAAATACGACCGACCGTAGGCGACCATCTTGTCTCGCTCACCTGCCCAAGTTTTGTGCTGCGGGATCCGATAATACTTGTTTCCAAAGTGGTCGATGCCCACGTACTCGCTCCCTGGCCCGATAACGCGCTGCTTTAGCAAGCGCAGAAACCGCCATACGCCGCTCATCCCAGGCGAAGAGCGTTGCGAGGGCGCAAACCACAATCTCGCCCCCCAAATATCAGCACACGAGTGGAATAAACACGCAGGAATAAATCCTCGCCCGCCCCTTTCCGTCAAAAGCCACGCCTACACCTCACTCAGGCCCAGAACGTCCATCCTGTTTATTAGAGATACTAAAAATGAAAAAAACACATCCTATTGCTTAAAAAAAAGTTATTTTATGTTAAAACCCCAATTTACTAACGGCTGAATGGCTATCTGTTAATAACATTCATGTGAAAAATTATCTTCTGGACAGCATTTTGGGGGAATGGAAATATTTCAAATTTACACTTGAAGTCAAAGGAGAAGCTGCTTTTTCGTATCTCTTCATATACGTTTCTCTATGCTTCTGAACCTGACGCACTCGACGATGAGGCATTCTGAGCCGGTCCTTTTCTTACCGATGACGTTTCAATACCAAAGTTTCTTATTGGCTAAGAGAGCGACGCTTTGAGCCAACGGGCGCGATTCGATTTCGCAGCGTGGTGGTATAGCAGTCGCTGGTTCTTCCTTTCAGCTATGCTGGGTTTTCTTTCCGCTCGTCAGGCCGGAGTAGATGACCCGCTGAGGCTCCGCCGGGTGGAGGCTACGAGGAGGTAAAGCTTGCCGGACTGCGTTAGTCTCCTCAGGCCACACGTGATCACGGAGGGTCCTGCACAGTTTCAGCGTCACAATAAACGCCTCAGACCCGGGTTCGTGGGGTGGCTGTCTGGATAGATGATCATGGCTTTTAAGTCAGTGTTGATTCCTGGCGACTACCTGGGCAGTTTTCTTGGGAAGATTTCAAGGCTGAGAGAGGGACTGGTCCAAGGCCACTCAGCTAGCTTTGTCCTTAAGGTGGGATTAGAACTCATAATATTCCAATTCTAGCTGATGTCTTCACCACCACTCCAACTAACTCTTTGATAACAATAATACTATCTAATAAGTCTGAAAGGCATCATGTGGGAGAGAATTGCAGAAAAGGAAATAGCATTGACTAGCCCTCCTTGCAAGTATACAAATTAGCAAGCAAGACTGAACATGTGCTAGAAAGATTCACTGTGTAGAGGGGAGCAGAAACGCCCTTTCTAGTGCCATTCCTAGCCAGTGAAAATTGTATGGACACAATGTGCAAGAAAGCTTCTGTATGAATGTACCCTTGTTCAAGCATCCTTGGTTGTACATGTACTTAGCCTGTAAACTAGGCTCATTTTCAGCTTTATTTCCAGGAGGGGGGGATTTTGTTTTATTCTGCAATTAGGAACTGATGCCCCTAGTTCCATCAGTCTAGCTGCAGATTCAAGAACGGCATTTGGATGGGGAAAGGTACATAAATCGACCTATGAATGTGTGCTCATATGGAGCCTTATAATGAAATGTTAAAAAACTAGTACCTTTATGTTTCTCCCATGCATTAAGTATGCAGTTTCTAAATGTTTGGGAGAGAACCATTTGTGTGCTCACAACTTTCCTTCTAAGGTTATTTGGTAAATAAGTGTCAAAAATATTGCTCTAAGCTTTGAGAAAAGATGAAACAATACTGATGTAACTAATTTATTAAAGAAAAAAATTACATGGTGAATAAAATGTAAACTACAATTTGATGGTGCAGCTCACAGAAATAGAAACACAATTCCTTTAGAAGGAAATCTAACTTAATGGGTCATTGAATAACCACAACTAGCAAATGTATCTAGCATTGCAATTTATCTTGAAAGAAATCGACATTGTAATTATTGAGAACTATTTTCTAAATAATGTATTCTGTAAACTCAAAAAAATCTAATGTAACATATTAAAATAGTAACAGGAATATCAGTCCAAGCATCCTTTGAAACTCTAGGGTTGACTTCTTTTATGTAAGTGTAGATTTCTAGCTATACTAAAGAAATTGTCAAAAAATAGTGAAGACATTGAGCAAGGTTCTATCTGTATTGATGGAGGAAATAGCACATTATACAAATTAATATGTATTTGTATTTTTGATAAGTTAAAAATTTGTTATTTTAATAGTTGTGATCCAAACGTGGAAATAATAGACAAAAAAAGAATAAAGAAGCAGATAATATTTTATAATTTTGTTAACTTCACTTGAGGAATCAATGTAATAATAAAAATAATATGCCATTATATGTTGAATGGCTATTGTCATGCAAAGTGTAATATGAAATACTGACATTTATGGAATTACATATCCAGGAATGAATTTCTAATGTCTGTTCAATTCAGAATTTGCCACATAAAATGAGACTATACCATTTCTAAGAGAAGATCATCCAACGTTTTCCTTAATTCCAGCAAAATTTGGTTCACCATATCCCAAGGCACTCAAGTTTCACTGATAGAGTTTATGTCTATTTCAGGAGAAATGTATGGCTCATTAGTTTTTCTACCCTTTAGTTCTAATCTTGCTTCTGGAGAAAGAATATATTATATTTAATAGATAGAATTGAATAATCTATTTTATATATACTACCTGACACAGTGGGAAAAGGTGAAATGTAGATAAATTCTTTGTAAATCCTAAAATTATAAGAATAGAATCCTTTTATAGGAAAAGGGGTATACGATTTTTTAAATTCTCAATCATCATGAGTCATTCAAGGCATCTTAAGCTTACTTTTCACCAAATTTGTAACATAAATTGAGAAAGCAAATTCTAGTTTTGCCAAATCAATAGGATTTTTTTAAAAAAATCATTTTTATTCGTAATTTATAAAGCTTTTATAGGATAGAAACAGTTAAATAATTCACTTAAAAATTCAAATGTTACTTGATAGATAGAAATACAATACATAAATACTGTTGCTTTATTTGCTTGGATAGTTTAGATACAAACGACATACACTACTGACATGCAGTATGTCAGCTTTCCAAAGTTTGAAATTGACTACAAAAAATACTGTAAGTGGTAAATATAGTGGATTGAAGAATTTGATAAAATAACAAAATATATAATTTTAATTTTGTTTATAATTGTTTCCTTTTTAAAGGGTATTAAGCTTGGAGTTAAATAAGAACAAAGATGTTGAAAGGATTCATGGGAGTGGGATTAATATCTTGGATATTGAACCTGTTGAAAATCGATAGTATGTATATTTTATTATGCTTTGTTATGAAATTTATTTTACTGAACTGATTTGAAATATTTGCATTTATAAATTCATGGAAACTTTTTTTCATAGAAGCATTTCAGAAAATTTACTTGCAGTATAATGAAAGAATGTCAGCCAAACTGAATAATTTTGAAATTATAATTAACAATTTTCAAATGACTATCCCAGAATGTATATATGTACGTATGTATGTATATGTATATGTGTGTGTGTGTGTGTGTGTGTGTGTGTATATATAATTAATAGCTAACTGGCCAATATAAATTTGCATGTTAAATTGTTAGTTTTTTTAGCTTTTTTTCCTTAGCATCTTAACATAGAGCAGTCTGATATGTTTAAATGAGTTTTACTGGTTTGTTCAGAGGTCTTTTTGATTAATCCCATATGATCTCCTCAAACAGCCCTGGGTGGATTTTCTAAGCATTCTTGTGTTAGCATCTTATTTATTACTGTATAATTGATTATGGTTTCTGTGTGCCAACACATGGAGGAATCAATACAAAATTGTGGGTTTTTTGTCCAGCTAATGAAAATAGAATCTGGGCAGATAATAAAATAAGCATTAACCAAGCAATTTCCAAACAAGAGAGATAGACAGTTAACTATATGGAAATAATTGCTACTCCATATTTGGACAGAACAATAGAATAGAATAGAATAGAATAGAATAGAATAGAATAGAATAGTTTATTGTTACTTTGAATGTACACTAATCGGCATACATTAAAATGAAATTTCGTTGCATATAAAGGGCCACCACCTCCGATATACATTGCATAAATGTGACAAAAATAAATAAACATAAAGCTTAGGTAAACCTGAAACTAGGATAAAGATCTGCATAGGATTGGGGTTGGAGCACTTGTGGGCAGGGATATAGTACATCCATGTTTTCTTTACCAGATTCAATGTCTTAGCATGTCATGTGAACATGATTAGTGTGAAGAATTGTGTTGTGTCTTAAAATATTTTCAGATATGCCAATAAAAATAATTTCTAAGAAAATTGTTTTGTTTTAGGACAACTTTTAGACTATATCAAGAATACTTTATTATAAAATCATTATTCAGATATTTCAGTTTAAATATTTTTAGATTGAAATATTAAAAATAAAATATTTAGAGGTTGGATGACAGCACATGAAATGGTATGGTATGCTAAAAGAATAAATCAACTTGAAATTAATATATATGTTTAACACTAACATGGATGTATTTTTAAATAAACTAATGTTCAATTATTTTTAAAAGATAAAATTATATATTTGTGGGGGAGAGTAAAGCCTACAATATCTGAATTGATTCATATCTTGTTTTCTTACAGTATGTTATCAGGTGGTTCTGATGGTACTATTGTATTGTATGACCTTGAGAACTTTAGCAAAACGCCATGCTATACCTGTAAAGTGATTGGTTCTGTGGGAAGGTATGTATACTTAAAAACTTGTTATAAATATGTTACCTACATTACATGTTTATAGTTCACTGCTAACTCATATTTTGTCAACAAAATAAATGAAACATTATTTAATAAGCTATTGTTAGCACAGTTTGTGCTATAGAATAGTTAGCACGTACGTTCTTATACCAAGGTCAGCAAGATTGATCTTCAGCTGCCCTTTAGAAACAGGAAGAGGTTAGTTGCCATAGGGGATTGTTTGCTAGACCAAATGTACATTTTTTAATTTCATTTTTCATCCCTGCTTAAACATTTAGGAAAACAAATCGAAATTCTTAGTAGTTGCCATTAATTTGCAATACTGGTTTAAATCAGTCCAAAGTTCAAAGGAAATTAGTTATATAAAATGGAGGCACATAGAAAAAGCAAGGAAATGTAATATATATAAAAAATTAAAATGTAAGCAAGTGAGTATTGTAGTAGGAAACATTAAACAAATAGTTCCCATGTGTCATCGTTACAATTTTTGATTATTTCGTCAGATATACAGTTTGTCCTAAAGCATATAAACACAAAGGCATTTTGCTAACTTGTGCAGACTCAAATGTGTTCAAATAAAGGTTGGCATAAAACAATCTGATATCCTGATGGAAAGGATTGGCAGTCGGAGGTCATGGAGATTCAAGTAATCATCCCTGAATCATTTTCTCCAGTGTCTGGAAACAACTGCCAAAATTGGTGACATAGTTTTCCTGCCATTTTGAGGTAGAAATACAAAACTAATATACAATAAAGCAGGGCTTTTCAACCAATGGTACGGGTACCACCTGTGGTACATTGGCACCTGGCAGATGGTACGCGACCATCCTAGAAAAGTGGTAGTGGGGGAGGGGAATGAGCTGAACTGATGGCAGCACCGCAGAAGCCTGAGCGAGAGATGGCTGGAGCTGCAGGGCTGTCAAAGCTCAGCGGAAGCGCCAGGATCGGCGCCAGGCTCCAGCTGGTGCTCGGCATTGATCCTGGCACTTCTGCTGAGCCCAGAAGAAGCGCAGATCAGCTGGAATGTTGCAGCCTCTCCAGGGTCTTGTGATTTACATTCAGATGCTTGGCAACAGATTCATATTTATGGCAGTCATAATGTCCCAGGGTCGTGTGAAGTGACCAAAACCTGCTGCAACCACCCAGCAGACGGGGGGAATAAAAACCAAACACCCCCCACCCCACCCCCTCTGCCAATCCTCAACAGAAATGCTCACAATAATGAAAACCTCAGACAGGGGGAAGAGTGCTGCCGGGTGGGCAGGCAGGTGTCTTGCTTGGCTGTGGCTTGGGGGGCACATTTTTCAGTGCCATTGTAACTTCGAACAGTTACTAAGCGAACTGTTGTAAGTCGAGGACTACCTGTACTTTATCACTTTTTTCCTTTTTTTTTTTTGGTCATCAAGTTTTTGACACCTTGCTAGGCGATTGGTAGTACTCAGATATTGCCATATCCTAAAATTGGTACAATGGGTGAAAAGGTTGAAAAACCCTGCAATAAAGTGTAAAAAAAAAAAAGAAGAAGAAAATAAAATTCTCTCAGGTGAATAAATTGAAAAAGCAGGAGGGAAAGTTTATAATACTTTATTTTATTATACTTTGTTTTGTCTGCCTGCAGTAGCTTCTCTTTCTCTTGGAGCAATTAAGTATACTTAGGACAGTCTTCTCTAACCTGAAGCTCTCTTGAAGCTTTGGCTTGCAACTTTGAATCAGCCAATCTCCTTCCAGCCAATCTAATTCACATAGAATATGGGAGGCAGGAGTACTAATGTAGTCGTGAAGGAAAAAAATCTTGTCTATGTGATTACTAAAAGTCGACACCGAGTAGATGGCACATTATCATCATCATAAGAAGGTCACTAGACTCCGAGAATAATAGGGAGGCGATCCTAGAATGTCACCAAACGTCATCTCCAGGCTTTTGTCATGTATGTTTTATTTTGTAGGATTGTATGTATTTTGTATTTTTGTAATCCACAGAGAGCCAGTAAAGTAAACAGTATTTACATTTCTTTTAATATAACTAGAATATATCTTTGCTTCAGAGCTAGTACAGAGCAACAAACTTTGGTCTCTCTGCATTGGTTCATTGTTTCCAAGTTTGTCCTAATGGCTCCTAATTTTATGCACTTTGATTTAGAGTGAAGTTTGGTTATCAACCATGGTGCTGTAGCACATTGGTGTGCCATAATAGGTTTGCAGGTATGCCGCCTCAGCCAAAAACCCACATCTATGATATCACCAGGTATCACTGATATCACTGTCTCCGTTCTTTTTGTGGTGCCATAGGATTTCCAGTTTCAAGACCTGGAAGTCCCACCTTTGTAATGCGTGCTGTGAGATGAAACAAATAAAAACCTGCTGGTTAAGAGAGATGGCCTTGTAGATCTTCTGTGGAAAGCTTTTGTGGTTTTTTTTTTTAATGGTGTGATTAAATATTTACCCAGTAGGTGGCAGAGCTAGCTTAAGTTCTGCTCTGTTACATTAAACCAAGATAGAATTATACTATTTGAACTATTTTAGTTTTTCTTTCCTGTTTGAAGAATCTTAACTCTTCCTGCTACCTAGGTCTTGAAAGAGTTGAGATATTCAGATTTGTTGAGCATTATTACAGCAAATAATTTCTGTCATTTTACTTTTCTATGACTCCATTATAGGAACCATCCTGGTGTTCATAAATACAGTGTAGAGACTGTTCAGTGGTATCCTCATGATACTGGCATGTTTACCTCAAGTTCATTTGATAAAACACTGAAAATATGGGATACAAATACTTTACAGGTAAGTTTTCTTTAATAATTTGATCTTTATATGAAAGAAAAATAGTATTTTAACACTTCCTTGTTTTTATAAGGGACTGGCTGATTTTTGTAAAGCAATTTAAATGAACACACCATATAGTAAAGCCTAATGTATATCAACTCTCAAGAGTTGATATAGGATCACAGACCAGCAAGGAAACTGTACTTGATATGGAAAGCCAAATAGTTGACCATGGAAAAATAGTAAGTTATACTACTTGTAAATGTCAGACATGGGCTTATACATTGTGTTATACTATAGATTATATAATCATTGGTTATTAAAGCAGAGTTCATCAACACATTAAATTGTAGTTTACAAACCATAATAGCTAAGATAGCAAGCATGCTAAGCCCAAACCACCAGCTACATTTTGGTTTGTTATGTTGAATGAGTCTAGATAGAGAAAATGTCCATGCAACATGCCACATTTGTTGTAACTATAATTTACTCTGTATTCTAGTTATATATGATTCTGCAAACCAAGGACAGTCCAGGTTGCTATGAAGCAGATATCTGGGCTGATATCCCAGGCAACTTTGTAGTAGTTAGCTAAAATATTTCCTGCTTTAAAAAAAAATACTTAAAAAAATAATATTCTAAATAACCTGTTTGGCATCAAATCAATATTGTTATCTCTAATGCTCTATTATCATTCTGGTACCCAAGAAACCATCAAGGAGCTGAATGACTACAGACCTGTGGCTCTGACATCTGTAGTTATGAAAACCTTCAAAAGGTTACTGTTGGCCCATCTGACAGCCATCACAGATCTGCTGCTAGACCCCTTGCAATTTGCCTGCCATGCAAATAGATCAGCAGATGATGCTGTCAATATGACATTGCATTACATCTTACAACATCTTGAATCACGAAACTATGTAAGGGTCCTTTTTGTAGACTTCAGCTCAACATTCAACACCATCATTCCTGAAATGCTCTTTAAACTGACTCAACCTAGAACTAAGGAGAAACTTCCTGACAGTTAGAACAATTAACCAGTGGAACAACCTGCCTCCAGAAGTTGTGAATGCTCCAACACTGGAAGTTTTTAAGGAGAAATTGGACAGCCATTTGTCCAAAATGGTATAGGATTTCCTGCCTGAGCAGTGGGTTGGACTAGATGACCTCCAAGATCCCTTCCAACTTTATCATCATCACCATCATCATCATTATTGTTATTATTTGTACCTGACCATACGTAGATGGATTATAAGCTGTCTAACAAATAGCAAGCAGCAGGTGAAGCTAGAGAAAATCACATCAAACACCCATTCATTTAACACAAGAGCTCCCCAGGGCTGTGTGCTCTTTCCATCTTCCTCTTTGCAAAAGTACCATAAAAGGAGGTAACCTTCACAGCCATACATTGCAACTGGGAAAACCATGGCCTGGACTATACGTACTTTTGTTGGCAGGATGATGTCTCTGCTTTTTAGTATGCTGTCTAGATTTGCCATAGCTTTCCTCCCCAGGAGCAAGCGTCTTTTGATTTCTTGGCTGCAGTCCCCATCTGAGGTGATCTTGGAGCCCAGAAAAATAAAATCTGTCACTACCTCCATTTCTTCCCCATCTATTTGCCAGGAATTGAGAGGGCCGGATGCCATGATTTTGGTTTTCTTAATGTTGAGTTTCAAGCCAACTTTTGCACTCTCCTTCTTCACCCGCATCAAGAGGCTCTTTAGTTCCTCTTCACTTTCTGCCATTAGAGTGGTATCATCTGCATATCTTAGGTTGTTGATATTTCTCCCGGCAATCTTAATTCCAACTTTTGATTCATCTAGCCTGCCTTTCTCATGATGTGCTCTGCATATAAGTTAAATAGGCAGGGCGACAGTATACAGCCTTGCCGGACTCCTTTTCCAATTTTGAACCAATCAGTGGTTCCGTGTCCAGTTCTCACTGTTGCTTCTTGACCCGCATATAGGTTTCTCAAGAGACAGATAAGATGGTCTGGTATTCCCATCTCTTTAAGAACTTGCCACAATTTGTTGTGATCCACACAATCAAAGGCTTTAGCATAGTCAATGAAGCAGAAGTAGATGTTTTTCTGGAACTCCCTAGCTTTCTCCATGATCCAGCCTATGTTGGCAATTTGATCTCTAGTTCCTCTGCCTCTTCGAAATCCTGCCTGTACTTCTGGTAGTTTTCGATCCACATACTGCTGGAGTCTAGCTTGTAGGATTTTAAGCATAACTTTACTAGCATGTGAAATGAGTGCAATGGTGCGATAGTTTGAACATTCTTTGGCATTGCCTTTCTTTGGAATTGGAATGTAAACTGACCTTTTCCAATCCTGTGGCCACTGTTGAGTTTTCCAAATTTGCTGGCAAATTGAGTGTAGCACTTTTACTGCATCGTCTTTTAAGATTTTGAATAGCTCAGCTGGAATACTGTCACCTCCACTAGCTTTGTTGTTGCTCAGATTTTCTAAGGCCCATTTCACTTCACATTCTAGGATGTCTGGTTCGAGGTCAGTGACCATCTCATTGTGGTTATCTGGGACGTTAAGCTCATTCTTGTATAGTTCTTCTGTGTAGTTTTGCCATCTCTTCTTAATCTCTTCTGCCTCTGTTAGGTCTCTACCGTTTTGGTCCTTTATCATGCCCATCTTTGCATGAAACTTTCCCTTCATATCTCCAATTTTCTTCAAGAGATCTCTGGTCCTCCCTATTCTGTTGTTTTCTTCTATTTCTTTGCACTGTTCATTTAAGAAGGCATTCTTATCTCTTCTACCTATTCTCTGGAATTCTGCATTCAATTGGGTGTATCTTTCTCTTTCTCCTTTGCCTTTCGCTTCTTTCCTCAGCTATTTGCAAAGCTTCCTGAGACAGCCATTTTGCTTTCTTGCATTTCTTTTTCTTTGGGATGGTTTTAGTTGCTACCTCTTGTATAATGTTGCAAACTTCCATCCATAGTTCTTCAGGCACTCTGTCTATCAGATCTAATTCCTTAAATCTATTTGTCACCTCTACTGTATATTCATCAGGAATATGATTTAGTTCATACCTGAGTGGCCTAGTGCTTTTCCCTACTTTTTTCAATTTAATCCTAAATTTTGCAACGAGAATCTCATGATCTGAGCCACAGTCAGCTCCTGGTCTTGTTTTTACTGACTGTATAGAGCTTCTCCATCTTTGGCTGCAGAGCACATAGTCAATCTGATTTCTATGTTGACCGTCTGGTGATGTCCATGTGTAGAGCCGTCTCTTGGGTTTTTGGAAAAGAGTGTTTGTTATGACCATCGTATTCTCTTGACAAAATTCTATCAGCCTGTACCCTGCTTCATTTTGTACTCCAAGGCCAAACTTGCCTGTTATTCCGGTTATCTTTTGGCTTCCTACTTTAGCATTCCAATCCCCCATGATGATAAGGACATCATTTTTTGGTGTTAATTCTATAAGGTGCTGCAGGGCTTCATAGAACCGGTCAATTTCATCCTCTTCAGCACTAGTGGTTGGGGCATAGATTTGGATTATTGTGATATTGAATGGTTTGCCTTGGATTCGAATTGAGATCATTCTGTCATTTTGGGGATTGTATCCCAGTAAATTATTTTACTATAATACTAATTTGTGAACAAGTTGGTATGAATAAGGAATAAGTGTTATTTAATATCTTATGTAAAATAATAACAGTTATTTAAATTAAGTATAAAAAGTACAAAATGTAAAATTTTGTACAAATGCATAAAATATATAAAAATATAAACGGTAATTATGTAAGATATAGGTGAGGGCTAAACATAATGTAAATGTAGAATGGTGTGGGTTTTCTTTTTCTTTTGTGGTTGAAAACAGGATTTAAAATGTTAAAGTAAAAGCTGTTTAATCTTGTAATTATAAGTACATGTTTCTTTGTGTTATGTGGATGGTATATGCAGTATTAAAACTTGACACTATGTTTTATTTTTGCTAATGTGTTATAAATCATAACTATGGTCTATTGCTTCTGGGTTAAGATTTGAATTGGTCCAAGTATTTAATAATATATTATCTTTCAATTAACAGCCTGCTGATGTATTTCATTTTGATGGGACAGTATATAGTCATCATATATCTCCTGTTGCTACAAGACATTGCTTAATTGCAGGTTTGCATTAATTTTAAATATATTTTGAATGTATTTTAACTGTCCTCATTTTTTAAAATAATTCTTTTCTGTGTTGAAGATTGCAACATACCATAATTTAGAGTTACAAATATGTGGCATAATTTCAGTAAGGCTGCTGTTGATTTCTGTTTATAATTATTGATCCCTACAAACTTTTACATTTGAGAAAGAATACTTGAATAGTACATAGCCTTATTGTGTAATGTATTTTCTAGATATTTACCATGCTTTTGTAAACACATTGGAGCTTTTTTTAAATCAACTTGCACAAATTGTATTATTAAAATATTTTTGGCCAGTCTGATATTTAGGCATAGCAAATAATAATCTTAAAATAAAAATTTCAGTCATACTTGTTACATGATGGGGGCACATATCTGACTCATCTATCATTTCTCCCCCACCACTATATTTTTAAGGGTATTCATAGTTCACATTACTTACTTATGCCACTAATTAAATGTAGCATATAGGTTACCAGGCATTGTGGCTAAATGTTGAGTTGTTAGAAAACAAAAGCATCACATGACTAAGGAAAGTGTTATGTTGACATTAAGGGCTATCCATTTGAAGCTCTGTATAGGGTGATATATATACAGTTTCGCCCTACACATACTGTACAAAAGTTTCCTTTATTATAATGTACATACTGTACTCCCTTTTTATAAAAGAAAAGGTATAATATCTTCTTTCTTGTTGTTTATGAAAAAGATGCTGTATGCTAATGCAAAATGCAATTATAATAAAAGTAATTCTCTGATGAACCTATGTGATGTTTAAAGATTTTAAAATTGCTATCTATTTTGTATATTTTTATATTAACATGTAGTGCTTGTGTTTGTTTTCTGTAATGTGTTTTTGCTTTTTCTGTTACAGTTGGTACCAAAAGCTCCAAAGTACAGCTTTGTGACTTCAAGTCAGGATCTTGTTCTCACATTCTGCAGGGTATTTCTTACTCGAAACATAAATGTTAGACAATAACTACTTTGAGTATACCACACTATGTAAAGAACTGCATTGAACAATATTTTCTTTGTAAGTAATAGGACAGATGTGTTTAGTGCCAGTTGTCAAAGAAGCACAGTGAGAAGGGCTTTCTTCCTTAACATTTTTCTGATCTTGATGGCCTGAAGATATATTATTGATAATTATAAAAAATTCTCATGTCTATTTAAGTTGGACTTCTTGAGTTTTATATCATTCAGATATAAACTTGTAGTTTTCTAAGCAAGTTGAGAAACTACTGTATATGTCGGCGTACAAGGCGACCCGGCGTATAAGACGAACCCCGTCTTTGGCGCTGAGTCGCATTCCTAGAACGTCATCTTATACGCCGGAAACTACCAGTATTTCCGGCATATAAGACGACTCGTCATATAAGACAACCCCCGTCTTTGGCGCCGATTTTAACGCTTGCGGAAGTCGCCTTATACGCCGGCATATACGGTATCTTGATTATATTTATCCAAGTACTTTACATATACCTGATTAATTAAAATTATATTTTTAATTTTAAACTAATTCAGGTAAGCCATGAAACAATGTTTTTATTCCAGAAGACAAGTAATGAGCAGGGAGTGGTTTCTTAGCAGGGCATTCTCCTTTTTCATTCTTTCTGCCCATTGTCCTGACCTGTTCCCACTCACTATTGCCCAGGATTTTACAGATTATTTAGTGGCCTTCCTCTATTATCTCAGGTATCGTATCTGATATCTACCTTCTGGTATCAGCTCAGAATCTGTGGTTTGAAAAGTGACAGCTTAATAGCTGGCAAGAATTCAGACTTAATACATTATGAAGTAGAATCTTGAGCTATATAATTTACCTGTATTGTTTCGGGATATAAGTAAGGAATGCCATTTTGAATGTAAATCTTATCAAATCCTGTTAACATTGAAAATTGTTGCAAGTTCAACCTGTAATGGCATAGTTCCTTCTAATTTCTTAGAACTCTACCCTTTCATTCTGCTGTACCTGGAAATGTTTCACAAATTCTATTTTTCTTCCATTACCAGAATTACATCTGAAATTATGTTGATATATAAAGTAATATGATATTTCACTATGCATATTCTGTGGTCCTCAATACTGCCTTCAGAAAACTATAAACTTATAAACTGCTGAGTGATGCTGGATTCTGGATCTCTATCAGAATTAGTGTTTATATAATTAGTTTATACATATTAATTTAAAATTGAAGTTATTTCTATTATTTACATGAGCCTTGCAATTTACAAAGTTTTCATATTGTTACAAAAATGCAAATTTAGGAAGTTACTATTCTTTTTTAAAGATAATATGTTGTTGTTGTTGTTGTTAATTGCGAAGTCGTGTCCGACCCATCGCGACCCCATGGACAACGTTCCTCCAGGTCTTCCTGTCCTCTACCATCTTCTGGAGTCCATTTAAGTTCACACCTACTGCTTCAGTGACTCCATCCAGCCATCTCATTCTCTGTCGTCCCCTTCTTCTATTGCCCTCAATCTTTCCCAGCATTAGGCCCTTTTCCAGTGAGTCCTTCCTTCTCATTAGGTGGCCAAAGTATTTGAGTTTCAACTTCAGGATCTGGCCTTCTAAAGAGCAGTCAGGGTTGATCTCTTCTAGGACTGACCGGTTTGAACGGCTTGCAGTCCAAGGGACTCGTAGGAGTCTTCTCCAGCACCATAGTTCAAAGGCCTCAATTCTTTGGCGCTCAGCCTTTCTTATGGTCCAACTTTCACAGCCATACATTGCAACTGGGAAAACCATGGCCTGGACTATACGCACTTTTGTTGGCAGGGTGATGTCTCTGCTTTTTAGTATGCTGTCTAGATTTGCCATAGCTTTCCTCCCCAGGAGCAAGCGTCTTTTAATTTCTTGGCTGCAGTCCCCATCTGAGGTGATCTTTGAGCCCAGAAAAATAAAATCTGTCACTACCTCCATTTCTTCCCCATCTATTTGCCAGGAATTGAGAGGGCCGGATGCCATGATTTTGGTTTTCTTAATGTTGAGTTTCAAGCCAACTTTTGCACTCTCCTTCTTCACCCGCATCAAGAGGCTCTTTAGTTCCTCTTCACTTTCTGCCATTAGAGTGGTATCATCTGCATATCTTAGGTTGTTGATATTTCTCCCGGCAATCTTAATTCCAACTTTTGTTTCATCTAGCTCTGCCTTTCTCATGATGTGCTCTGCATATAAGTTAAATAGGCAGGGCGACAGTATACAGCCTTGCCGGACTCCTTTTCCAATTTTGAACCAATCAGTGGTTCCGTGTTCGGTTCTCACTGTTGCTTCTTGACCCGCATATAGGTTTCTCAAGAGACAAATGAGATGGTCTGGTACTCCCATCTCTTTAAGAACTTGCCACAATTTGTTGTGATCCACACAATCAAAGGCTTTTGCATAGTCAATGAAGCAGAAGTAGATGTTTTTCTGGAACTCCCTAGCTTTCTCCATGATCCAGCCTATGTTGGCAATTTGATCTCTAGTTCCTCTGTCTCTTCGAAATCCTGCCTGTACTTCTGGTAGTTCTTGATCCACATACTGCTGGAGTCTAGCTTGTAGGATTTTAAGCATAACTTTACTAGCATGTGAAATGAGTGCAATGGTGCGATAGTTTGAACATTCTTTGGCATTGCCTTTCTTTGGAATTGGAATGTAAACTGACCTTTTCCAATCCTGTGGCCACTGTTGAGTTTTCCAAATTTGCTGGCAAATTGAGTGTAGCACTTTTACTGCATCGTCTTTTAAGATTTTGAATAGCTCAGCTGGAATACTGTCACCTCCACTAGCTTTGTTGTTGCTCAGATTTTCTAAGGCCCATTTCACTTCACATTCTAGGATGTCTGGTTCGAGGTCAGTGACCATCTCATTGTGTTTATCTGGGACATTAAGCTCATTCTTGTATAGTTCTTCTGTGTAGTTTTGCCATCTCTTCTTAATCTCTTCTGCCTCTGTTAGGTCTCTGCCATTTTGGTCCTTTATCCTGCCCATCTTTGCATGAAACGTTCCCTTCATATCTCCAATTTTCTTGAAGAGATCTCTGGTCCTCCCTATTCTGTTGTTTTCTTCTATTTCTTTGCACTGTTCATTGAAGAAGGCATTCTTATCTCTTCTAGCTACACTCTGGAATTCTGCATTCAATTGGGTGTATCTTTCTCTTTCTCCCCTGCCTTTCGCTTCCCTTCTTTCCTCAGCTATTTGCAAAGCTTCCTCAGACAGCCATTTTGCTTTCTTGCATTTCTTTTTCTTTGGGATGGTTTTAGTTGCTACCTCTCGTACAATGTTGCGAACTTCCATCCATAGTTCTTCAGGCACTCTGTCTATCAGATCTAATTCCTTAAATGTATTTGTCACCTCTACTATATATTCATCAGGAATATGATTTAGTTCATACCTGAGTGGCCTAGTGCTTTTCCCTACTTTTTTCAATTTAAGCCTAAATTTTGCAACGAGAAGCTCATGATCTGAGCCACAGTCAGCTCCTGGTCTTGTTTTTACTGACTGTATAGAGCTTCTCCATCTTTGACTGCAGAGCACATAGTCAATCTGATTTCTATGTTGACCGTCTGGTGATGTCCATGTGTAGAGCCGTCTCTTGGGTTGTTGGAAAAGAGTGTTTGTTATGACCATCGTATTCTCTTGACAAAATTCTATTAGCCTGTGCCCTGCTTCATTTTGTATTCCAAGGCCAAACTTGCCTGTTATTCCGGGTATCTTTTGGCTTCCTACCTTAGCATTCCAATCCCCCATGATGATAAGGACATCATTTTTTGGTGTTAATTCTATAAGGTGCTGTAGGGCTTCATAAAACTGGTCAATTTCATCCTCTTCAGCACCAGTGTTTGGGGCATAGATTTGGACTATTGTGATATTGAATGGTTTGCCTTGGATTCGAATTGAGATCATTCTGTCATTTTGGGGATTGTATCCCAGTATTGCTTTTCCTATTCTTTTATTGACTATGAAGGCTACTCCATTTCTTCTGAGGGATTCTTGCCCACAGTAGTATACCTGATGGTCATCTGAGTTAAATTCACCCATTCCTGTCCATTTTAGTTCGCTGATTCCTAAGATGTCGATGTTCAGTCTTGTCATCTCTTTTTTGACTACGTCTAGCTTGCCTTGATTCATGGATCTTACATTCCAGGTTCCTATGGAGAAAAAATCTTTACAGCATCGGACTTTCCTTTCACCACCAGATATATCCACAGCTGAGCGTCCTTTCGGCTTTGGCCCAGTCGCTTCATTCTTTCTGGCGCTACTAGTACTAGCCCTCTGCTGTTCCCCAGTAGCATATTGGACACCTTCCGACCTGAGGGGCTCATCTTCCAGCGTCATATCTTTTTGCCTTTTAGTACTGTCCATGGGGTTTTCATGGCAAAGATACTGGAGTGGTTTGCCATTTCCTTCTCCAGTGGATCACATTTTGTCAGATAATATACAGTACTATTAAAGTCTGTACAAAAAATTGCAATATAATTTATGTAAGATGAGAATAATAGAAAACAATATTTAACCTCTTAATTAATAAACCAAAATATTATTGTGTTTTTGTATTTTTAGGTCATACTCAAGAAATTCTAGCAGTATCTTGGTCACCACGTTATGAATTTATTTTAGCAACTGGAAGGTAAAAGAAACCAATAAAATAAAGCAGTGTTTATTAAAGTCAGCCAGTGTTTTAAAAGCCTATTCTAAACTTCTTTGACAGTAGCATCCATACAAAGTGCAATGAGGTAAAAATTACATCTTGCACAAATTACAGAGTGATATAATCATGCAACTGCCCCGATTACATACTTTCTTAAATCACCTGATCCAAGTATATAAGACATTGTATTTATATAATTATCACTTTATGCATGTGTCACCATGTCCCCTACCTCTGACCTTAAATGCCTAGGTTGGCAGCATTTCCTAAGTTGAAATTTCGTTTTATTTATTTATTTTTAAATTTAAATTTAAAAGCAGATAAATACTTGTAAACCATGAATATAGGTTTTGGCACCGAAATGTAAAATTAGAGTTGTGAAAGATTTACTATATTATTGCTGAATGAATATTTTAATAGTCTCTGTGTTCTTTTCAAACTTATTTTTTTTGATACCTACATCAGCAAAACATATTCATTAAATAATCACAAATTTGTGATCAAGAGTAATTTTATTTATTTATATATTTATTTATTCAATTTGGTAATAAAGGTCCCATTAGAGTTGTTCTGGGAAAAGAAATAAAGAAATAAGCTATTAATTTCCAAAATTTCCAAAATTCAACACATTTTGCACTCAATTCCTGAGAGTTTTAAGAATTTCAATTTTTTAATCCCTTCAAGAAGGATCTCATTTTCTGTTCATCTGTTTTGGAGTCACAGATCTTTCAAAACTTTTAACAGTGTTATTTTGTATAATAAAAAAAGTTATCCATTTCCTGGTTTAATAGTTGTACGTATCCTTTAGGGAATAAGTCGTCCATCAGTTCCATTTGTATGTCTGTATCTTTATATTCTTATCATTGGTTATCATATTTAAATCCCCTTTCTAAATAATTTCAAAATTATTCATTGCAAGTGCACTTGTTTAGCTGCATCCATCTTATCAAGAAGTTTATTTGTCTTATCAAAAGTTTTGGTAGAGAAATAACTGCTCCATTCTTTTTTTATCCTTTAGTTCCCTCTAGTGCCCAATCTTCAAGGTCCATTTATCATAAAAAATGTAAACAATGATCATTTTTCAATGATAAAATTTATTCTAATGAAATAAATTCCAAATCTGTCTGGACCCTTAATCTGTTAACTATCCAAAATCATATTCTAAGCACTTTTTGCTCCAAAATATATTTCAAAGACTTTTAAAGTGGTCAAAGAGTACATGGAGTCAGAAGTGTTTTTCAGGAGAGTATTTTAGAGTTTGTTTTCAGAACATTTTGGGGAGAGGGGATAATTAGAATGTGGGAGAAACTGTGAGAGGTCATTTTCTGTGTTTTTAAAAACACGTGAATTTATTCAAGTTAAGAAAAAATAATTGAAAATAAAATAATTATGAAACTGTTGAAAGTTCATTTGTATTGCTCATAAATTACCTCAGAGTTTTGTTTTTCTTTTAGTGCTGACAGTAGAGTGAAATTGTGGGATGTAAGGAGAGCATCTGCCTGTCTACTCACTCTTGATCAACATAATGGGGAGAAGTCAAAAGCTGCTTCCGAAGCAAGTAATATATTTCATATATCAATATTACAGTTTTATTGTAATATAAGTTCATATTAAACAGGAACCATGCTACTATATAGCTTAGGATAGATGACACAGTACTAAATGCTATATGAAAGGTTTCGTGGCCTTTTTTAAAATACTAGCTTTTGTCTTACCCATGGTTAGCATATGACACTAATATATTATATATTCCCCCAAGAGACTACAACTCTCGACCAAAAAAAAAAAAATGTTTTTTTCTTAGTTATTTTAAATACATAATTATGATTGCTAGTAATTTAGAGTGATTCAGACAATAATTAAATATGTTTTCCATGTGTTGAAATGAATAATCTGTTGAAATCTCCCACACTGAAACCTTAGAATTTTAAAGGGATTAACTTTAGCTGGTTTAAGTCTGGGTGTCTATTTGTTACCTGCAAAAATAATCCAGAATTATAGTAATCCAGTTAATCTTTATATCTTTTCTAGGATGAAAGTAGATTTCCCTAGTCAAACTCATTAATTTTAATTGGGGAATAATATGGAAATATCTTTCTGCTTTTCCCCCCTTCTATGGTGTGGTATGCTAGTAAAATATGCCAGTAGAATATATAAATGATTCTATGAAATTAAGGTGGTATGGTGTCATTTTACTTCAGAAAAAATATTAAAGCATAATGGTGTCATCAATGATCAAGGGAACAATAAGATGCCCTTAGTTTTACTGTAAAGAAGTATTGCATTGGGCAGGGAGCTAAACCAGATGATCTCCAAAATGCCTCCCAACCTGGTATTCTGATTTCATATGTTGTAACTAATCAAGGGAGGAGTCATTAATGCTAATATCAGTGACCCAGGCCACAAGAGATCTAGAAATGACTCTCCCTTAAGTTCCATAGAGCCTTATCTATCTGTTCCCAGGCAAAGGCTGGTAGCCTGAAGATGCTCCTGTATAATAGGCAGAATATAATAAAATAGTTGGCTTCAAGCTTATACCTGTGGATCTGCTTGCTTGCACCTGACACCACTCATTACTCCATTTTTATTGCAAGTGCAGACAGGTGGAACTTCTTTTAGGCGCAGATCTAGCTAAAAATAGCCATTAAAAGTGGTATTAACAGAAAAAAAAATAAGATGACATTCTGACAGTAAAAATTTGGACAACCACATTCCATAATAAAATAAAGGAAATTAAAGATAGTTGGCTATTATTTAATAAATTGCTCAATCATAGTCCATCTAGTATAACTTTTTTAACTTGATCCTTCTCCCTTTTTCTTTCAAAAAGAAAAATAAAATGACATTGGTGTCTTGAATGTAAATATTATTCCAATAATGCTACCAATAAATCCTTAAGTACAGTACTTAACTTTCCCACAATAAATTTGGTTAAATAACAGGATATTTTTATATAATTTTTAAAATTTCAAAACACAACATTTTCATGATATAATAATTGTTTTTGCAGTACCAGGCTATATATGTTGCTGTTCAGAATTTCAAATTGTGCATATTCTCCTTATAGTAAATACTGCCCATAATGGAAGAGTCAATGGCTTATGTTTTACGAGTGATGGGCTTTACCTTTTGACAATTGGTACAGATGATCGCATGAGACTCTGGAACAGTTCAAGTGGAGAGAACACACTGGTAAGAAATATGTAGTTAGAAATGTGGAATTGTTTATATTTCCAGTCTTTTAAAACAATCTTGGTGCTTTGTCTCCATCAAGATAGGAGGAAAAATAGGAGGAGGGAGGTGTGTTGGATAAGTTCACTGCCTTGAGTTATTTGTAAACATTATAAAGGTGAGATATAAATACATTTTTAAAAAAACTTGAAATAATAAGAATTGGAACTATTGATTGATTATGACAACAGAAAAGGCAGCTCAGGTTTTGGATTAAAATTATATGCTGCTAACCATGCAGACATCTAATGCATGCTGCACAGTTTGCTGAGAAATCCTGTGTATTGAAATTCTATTATCAAGGTAATATTTTTGCTTCTTTCTTCCTTTCTTTCAGAATATCTCATAAATTGTGAGATTGTATGGGAAGATGCGTATTTCTTACATAATGGATGTAAATGTATCTTTTAGTGTTACAGAATTGGACACAAGATAATGAAGCTTACAGTGTGAATAGAAAAAGTATATGTGAATTTGAGGAAGAGAACACTAGGGAAATAATGGAGATTTAAAAAAACATAATGAGATTTTAAAAAAACTTTGCAACAAAATTAGACTACTTTCTTGTGGTAATTAACAGGCTTCAGCATATTGAATGTTGGCCATAAAATTTAAATTAAAAAACTATTACCTTACTAGCCTGCACTTAAGTCTTATAGACTCTGGTTTTCCAGCCTCTTTGAGCTTGCTCTATAGTAGGAATCTGTAATTTGCATGGCCTTCAGCATTTATGTCAGAAACTAGAAATAAATATATTCATAGTATCATGCATTAGTTAACAACCAGTTTACGAAAGCAGTTTGCAAAAGTATATTAAAAAGCGATTTCTGAACAGGTTTTGGAGTGGGATATGGACACTCAGGGATATATTCTGTGCTTCCTATCTTGAATCTTATTTGGAGGATTGGTGTTTAGCCAAGAGGTATGAGGCAAATACTGTAGAGTATTACATATAGAAGAGGAAAATATTATAATGGAGAATGTATCAACTGCCAGATACTGAAGGCTATTTCTTAGCTATTCTGTTTCTTAATAATGCAAAGTATGGTAGATAACTGCTATGTGGAAAGTGCTGTAGAAATAGACATATTGCTTCCCTTAAGCAGAGTATTTCTAATCCAGAAACATATAGGCCTTGAAAATTTATATATAAAGTCATAGCCTATGAGGGCTGGAAGGTAACTTGGAGCTTTTCTAGCCCAACCCCTTGTCCATTGTAGGAAATCATTACATACCAGTTGGCCATTCACCTTCTCTTTAAACAGTTCCCACAGAGGAGAGATTGTCACCTTTTCATACAATCTATCAAATAACTTATTATTAGAATTGTTTTCCTTAGTCCAATTAAGCTTCTTAATTTAATTTAAATGCACATTTTCTTTTCCTATCTTCTGCCCCATCTTCTACATGACAGTCCTTCAGACTCTTGAAGACAACTGTCATGTCTTCTACAAGCTTTTTATCTGCATGCTAAGCATATTATCCTCCAATAGTTTGTAATTGCATCCCTTCATGTTTCTAGTTGTTTTTCTCCAGGCATGCTCCAATTTCTAAATGTCTTTCCTAAAATATGATCAGAACTGAATGAAGTATTTTAGGTGCACTTGACCAATATAGAATAGAAAGGAACTGTTTTCTCTTGATCTGGACACTACTCTTGATACCATACAGCCTGGAAACCATCATTTGCTCTTTTTACAGCTACCTCAAACCATTTGACTCATTTTCGTGAATCACCAAAAAGCGCAAATCTCTTTTTCATGTGTTGTTACCCAGTACATCTTCTCTATCTTATATTGTCTTCTTTTCCTACCCAAATATAAAACTTGAGTTACACAGTGTCTGCCACATTTAATCAGCTAAACTAGTCACTTTATTGAAAAAGAAGATGATATTGATTTGATATAATTTACTTTTGATAAACCCATGTTGGCTTCTGCCCTGTTTTACCCATTTCTTTGAAATCCAGTTGATAGGACTGTAGCTTTCCAATTCTTTTTCTCTGTCTTTCTTTTTGAGAGCAGGAACAACATTTGCCCTCCTATAATACCATACTAATTTCTGAAACAAGACAGAAAAGAACTTCAAGATGAAGATGAAAAGAACTTCAATTTCAGCCATAAGCTCTAAGACAAAATAGATCTGGGCCTGGAGATTTAATCTTGTTCGTGGTAGTTGGTGCTTCTTAACTATCTCTTTACATGCACTAGGACGGTTATCACAAGCTCTCATTGCCCATTTTTCTGGTTCAGTCCATTTTGTTACATTTCCCCTCAGGGTAGAAGGACATGAGGACTTCTGCCTTATCTTAATAACATGTTATTATCCTGAATTGTTCCAAAGCAGCAAGCCTTTTCCTCATCATAGTAGTAAAAGCCCATTTTAGCTTGCTTTACATACATAAGAGCATTCAAACTTGTTCTTTCTAACTTTCTGCAAATATTATCAACTTGCAAGTATACCTACTTGGTGATCTTATTTATCTCACATTTATTATGTACTATATGTCCCTTTTAACAGTTAGTTCAGTCAAGGGCTACTATACTTCCACAGTGATTCCCCATATCGCAGTGGTATGTAGCTAACTTCCAGCAACCTATTTTGAGAAATTTCTGAATCCTGTATTTCTTTCTATAGGATCCTATGTAGTATACCAGTATGTATGAAGTGTTTGTCTCATTTGTTTAATTGGGTTCTCTTTATGGTACAGTATCTAGTTTTAAGACTTGTGTGGAGAATAGATCATATTTTAGGTCTTAGTTATGGAGAAATATTGAAAATCCAAAAAATATCACCAACTTTTAAGCAACATTATACATCTACCTTTCTATCTAAATTAATTTGACCTTATAATCATAAGACACAGATCTGATATTCTTTAGAAAATGAGATCACTGGTTTTATAAAATAAGGTATTCAAAATTTGTTTCAAACTTTGATAGGATATTTCAAAATTTGTTTCAAAGTTGTTGTAAATTGTCAGTGTTTATTTTAGTAACACTCTTTAATTGTTTATACTCAATTAGTTGTAAGTTTAAACTCCACCAAGATCTTTTCTAATATAACAGTGTTGACCAAGTTGGTTTTTTAAGAGTCCACAGTTTGGGGGGCTAAGGGCTGAATTTGACTTTCTAATAACATTTTGCTGACCAACTTCAAGAAATAAACAGGTCCTGGATATGAACTAACTTTACATTTTAACTTTGAATTAGTTAAATACAGTTAAGGGTTCATCATATATTTTATTCAATAACATTCAAACTAATTAATTTTTGGAAAGCTTAGGGATTACTGTCCAAAGCTAGGGAAAGCCACAGGTAGCCTTTGGACATCTTTGGACAGTTTAATGAGGCTGTATATTTAAAAAAGCAGTATTCCTTTGATGCAATATATGTTGATGTATATAGTTGATTTATCCATAACTATTAATTTGATGCTCCATATCATTGTGCAAATGATATTGGGAGATAAACTTCTGTTTTGCAATTTAGTAAAACTTTTTCCCATTACCACATCTTAGAAGCTGTCAGAAGGTTGGTTTTTAGTCACAAAATGAGATAGTTAAAAAGAAATCTTCAGCCAGTTGTTGGATAATTGTCTCAATCACAACAATATGACAATTATGCTTGTCATAACTTTCCATATCTTCTATTACATGTATATGCAATATAAGTATTCAGTTGACTGGTATCCTAATAAAAACAAAGTCCAGTTGCCTTTTGAAAAAAACACCTTTGGGACAAGAAAAATGTGACTAAATAAAACTTTTGTCAAGGTGGGCAGTAAGCCCCAAGTGCAACCATTGGCTATTCAAGGTAGTTATACTACTAATGATCCCTTTTTTAAACCTTCCCTAAGAATCACTACCCAGTAGAAGAGTACTGAATTTTGACCCCTTTCTAGTTACTCTGCCACATTACCAGATGGCTTCCTGTGGCTTTCCTGAAGGTCAGGCAGTTGAATTGAATCACTGTTCTGTCAAATGCCCCCTTACCTTGAGACATTAGATAATAGTTTTTCAGTATTTCCCAGCATTAACATTTGCTTGCACTCAGGAAGCAAAATAGTATCAGGACAATAGGATGAGCTACAGGCTGGGGGTAATTTCAGACATATTTTTGCATTCAAAGTTGATATTATAATGGATATCATAGTTAAAGTAATAAAGTCCATGGCAGCCACTTTTTATTTTACTCTCCCTTCATTCTGCTAAATACATAGACTAAAGTATTCTTTATTTAAATTTGATAGTATAGGCTGTTTGCTTACCAAGACACTCTTATCAGTTCATTAATCTTTTCATTCCCCGTCCAGTTACATTCTTAAAATATTTTTGTTGTACATAAAAGAAAACTTGCAGGATTATCTCTTCTGTGTGCCTTATCCACACTTTTTATGTGATGGTAAATTATTAAGCTTTCATAAACTCTCCTGGCTAATGCTATTCTTTTCTTAGCTGCTACTTGTAGAAAGAGCAGCTGCATTTTAACCTTCCTTTTTATTGGCAAAGTGTTCTAAATTGAAGTGCATTATAAGAACCCTTTCCCCCCAACTTGTTTAATGAAAATATACATTACATTTTAAATTATCTTTAAAAATTTCAACTACATAAGGAGGCTTATAAACTGGTCAATATTTCGTATGCCTGAAAACTATCTGCAAGGCTGCACTAAGAAAAGCATTTATTTCTCCATGCCAACTTCCCTTTAGTTTTTTGGTTAAGGCTCTGCATGTCAGTTCAATCCTAGAATAGCCACTTGTTATGAAGAGAGTAGTGCACTGGACATCTCTGGGTTTACTCACAGTTGTAAGATAAATACATCTTTTTTGTCAGAATGTATTATTTTGAAATTATCCACCTTTTGTTCTAAAAAAAATTGTATAATTACAAATGAATGTAGACAAGTAATTGTTCCCCTTCACTTTTCATTTTGAATATTGTGTTCATTTTTAACTCTGACACTTTGAGAAGCAAAAAAAAAAAAAGTTAATGAGGGGGATCAGGAAGTTGGATAAGTCTATGAAGAGAGATTGAGATAATTGGTATTGTTTAGCCTTGGGTAGAAAAGATTGAGGTAGGCATATAAAATCACTCTTAAATTTTGGCAGGGATGCCTGATAGAAGAAGATGGAAACCTGTCCTGGTCTCTGTCATCCTGGTATATAAAATAAGCATAATGTTCTTAAGACCAATTTTAATTGATGTTAAGAAAAAAAATCTAAAATATGTATTCCAAATCTGGACATATGTCTGGATTAAAAGGAATCCAGGTAATCAGCTTCATCCAAGAAAAGCTGAGATTTTGATGCCACCACATATTCTAAGACTTGATTAAAAAAGCTTTTATTTGAAATGTACAGTAGTGATAGTTAATGACCCTTGTTTAAACAAAAGTTTTACTTTCTTAAAGGGGCTGGAACGTGTTTCTCTGACAAAGATTTCTAATATGGATTTAGGCAGATGTTGTCTAGTATCCCAAGATGGGCATTTATCCAAAGAAGTTATATACCTCCAAGCTACTTATTTACATCATTGGTAACTGAACTAAATTTCTTCTGACAATCCTTCTCACCGGTATTATCCAATGCTGAGTTTATCAGGAATTGCTTTATCAGAAAAATATATATATATACTGCAAACATATCATTACAAGATGTCAAAAGATTCCTCACTATAGGAGTTTATATATAATAATTCCTGAATGTCCCAAAAGTGCATTTTCAGGAGGCAACTGGAATTTCTTGTTTTTCATTGAAGAGAAGGCTCCACGCACATTTGCACTACTGAGGTGCCCCGGAGGATACAGGTAAACCTCCAAATGGCCTCAACGACTCTAAAAGAATGCAAATGATCAGCTGTCTGCAAGGAATATAAATCCTTCCATTCTCCACCATCCAGTCAGAGCTGAAGAAGCTTCTTGAATGAGAAACGAAATGTCTTCAAAGAAAAACAAAGTCCAGTTTCCTCATGAAAAAGCACCTTTGGGACAACCATGATCTGCAAATAGAATGCAATAAAATATATGCTTGTGAAATGGTCCCTGCCACAAAAAAGAGGGGAGGGAGCATCCCCCCCCTCAAAAAAAGATACAAAATTATCTATTTGATTCTTCTTTTTGCTCTGGGTATCACTATCCATTGTAGCCTTCAGTTACCAAAAGGCTACCTCTCTCTGTTAAAGAATTATAAAGTAGTTCTGAGTTATTCAAGTCTAAAATTGGATAAATGCTACTGTGGAGTAGGAAGGGACTATATTCTTTACAGCAGAATACATTCAATAGCAAAGTTACAGGAAATAACCTTGTATTTTAAAATTTAACTAACGATTGGACACTTGCTTTGTGAAATTGGGGGCTAAATTTTTTATCTTATGTCTTTATAGGTAAATTATGGGAAGGTGAGCAATGAAAGTAAAAAAGGACTCAGGTTTACTGTATCACATGGCTGCAGTTCAGAATTTGCATTTGTGCCATGCAGTAGCACTGTTGCTGTTTATACAATTTATTCAGGAGATCTAATAACTACGCTTAGGGGACATTATAGTTCGGTTGACTGCTGTGTCTTTCAACCTAATTTTCAGGTAAGTGAAGCTGTCTGGAGAATTTTAGGTTATTTAAGCATGACCTCAAACAAATTTTCCTTAAAACACTGAGCTATATTGAACACATAGTCCCTATAAGGATTATATGCAGTAGAGTTCAAGTGAACTTCAGATTAAGAAGGCAAAGCTTTTCACTTTGAGGTTGAGTATGATGCACTGTCTCTATGACAGTCTCTCCATGTTGTTTCTCTATAGCATGTAAAGTACAGTATAGTAAGAGAATGACTATTTCTATCTATGGGATTTCAGATGAGTGATTATGGTTAACAGACAAATAATGAAGGATTTCTTTAAGATTATCTCTTCCCATTAGCAGCAGGTCTCATTTGTGCAAGAATTTTTCTACTATGTATTTAAAAAGTTATATTAGGGAATTCAACTGGGAGCAGTGTGATGATGGCCTAGTGGTAAAGACACTTATCTCCCACTCAGAAGATTGATAGTTCAATCCTAGGTAGCGGCAGATGTTGTCTCCTAGGATTCAAAGGAAAAAAAATATCTGCTGTGAACTCTGCATGACATCAGGAACAGCATCCAGCCGGTAAATGCTCAGCTTCATCCAGTTGCCCCGACTCTACCCCAAATTAAGGAATTATAGGGTCTTAAGAAGGAAGATTTTTTTTATTAGGGAATTCAACTAGGAATGATTATAAACTAAACATACTGAAGTTCCCAGATTCTATCTTTGAAGTTTCAAAACAAAACAAAAGACATCTGTGTGAGACCCCATTGAATGCTCCTAACCAGATCGACTTAATACGACTTAATACTGAACTAGATGACCTAATAGCCCAATCTGATTTAAAGCAGCTTCCTGTCTTTAGAGGAGTTTAACATGTCAGCACTATAACAATGCTAGTACACAAATTAAAGTGAGGTTCTCAGGCAAGTGACTAATTAAAAATTATAAACTTTGGTCTTAGAGTCATTTGGTCTAGACCAGTGTTTCCCAAACTTGACAATTTTAAGGCATGAGGACTTCAATTCCCAGAATTCCACAGCCAGCAACGCTGGCTGTGGAATTCTGGGAGTTGAAGTCCACATGCCTTAAAATTGTCAAGTTTGGGAAACACTGGTCTAGACAATTGAATTTTTGAATATGCTTTAAATAATCATAATGCCACTTGATTTATTGTAAGAAGTGTCTAATGAAAGTTACATCATTCATAGAAATCTTTGGAGGTATAAATATTAAATTATGTTTCTGCATTGATTGGAGATGACAGTAACTCTGCAAGTCAACAGAGGTCAACATCTTAAGCTTGTTTATTATTCATTTAGATTAAAGAATTTTGGTGGAAGGATCATTTCTAAAAACTTTGTATAGAATACAAATTGTATACAGGTAGTCCTCGACTTATGATCACAATTGAGCCCAAAATTTCTGCTGTTAAGTAAGACATTTGTTAAGTAAGTTTTGCCTAATTTTACAACCTTTCTTGCCACAGTTAAGTGAATCACTGCAGTTGATAAGTTTTTAAAGTGAGTCTGGCTTCCCCATTGATTTTGCTTGTTGAAAGATTGCAAAAGGTTGGATACAGCAACAGTTATAAATATGAACCAGTTGCCAAGCATCTGAATTTTGATGATATGATCATGGGGTTGCTATAAAGGTTGTAAGTGTGAAAAATGATTATGTCACTTTTTTCAGTGCCATAACTCTGAAAGGTCACTGAATGAACTGTTGTAAGTCAAGGACTACCTGTATAATGCAGTTTCTGGCTACACATTTTAAACATTCTGGAAATTGAAAGGCTATGACCATAGTTAATTCAAGATGGGAATCAATTTTAGTGATGTTGTGGTCAATTTATAAAGGCTTTTCATACATCTCCATTTCCCCAATTGAAATTTTAGTTTCTGAGTGTTTCAGTTTTATTCAGGATCCATAGAACATATTTTTAGATAATTATATGAAAAGTGGGATAAGGATGCTAATTTAGAAATAAATGTGACTTGTCATAGGATGCCTTTTTTTTTTTGAAGTATCTTATCCCAACACTTCTGCAACCAAGAACAATCCTTAAGAAAACATCTTCAAAAACTGTTGCAGCTGCTCTGTTGAAATGGTGGAGGCATAGCCAAGGGAATAGTCAAATAAGAGACAGCATAGCCCACAGCTGGATAAAGAGCAGGGCAAGGGGCTCAGAGGAGACACTTTTAGGTAAAAAAGATAATGGGAGGAAGGGGGGAAGGAATTGTATTTATTACAATTCTTTGTAATATTGATTATGAATCCTGTCTGGTTTATCCTTCAAGGCCGAGATCTATGGAACAGCAGAAATAATATTCTGAACTTGTTGGTCGGCATAGCGTGAAAAGTCTGTCCAATTAGTCATTAAAACGTTCTTTCTTTAAATGGAATAACCATTTTCCCCTACCCTAAGTCCTTTAATAATGGACTACACCTTTTATAATTCTAGAAGTGATTGAAGTTGTAATCCCAATATAACCACCAAGACAGAAATGAATAAATGACCGTGTTTATTTTAACTGATTTTAATTCAACACAAATATATTTGAAATTTATTAGCTTTATATATAATCTTTTCACCAACAAATACCGCTTAAGATAGTTAATAATAATAATAATAGAGTAATTTAAAAAAAACAAATTATCATAAAAAATTGTTATTTTTTTTTTTAAAAAGATGACCCAACCTAGGATTCGGGCCACTTTATACACCACAGATATGCTTGAATTGGAGATGTTGTCCATAGCAGGATACCAGAGAAGTTAGCTGTACTTTCCTTAGCCAAGTGTTTCAAAGCCTGGGAGAAGGTACCAAAAAACCTTTGCTCATATTTCCATTAAACAGTGGTGAGACAAGAGAAGGATGCTTTCCATATTGTTTAGCCAGACATGTTACAATTTTTTAGATAGCCTATTCTTAGCTCATACAAACCTTTATATGGTTTCTGGATTAAACCAATCCTCTTAGTTATTTTTTGCTTTGTACAGAAGTAACTTAGGATAGCACCAAATGTGCTTATTATGGAGCTTATTGGAGCTTATTTCTGAATAATATTTTCCTGTCAGCCTAATTGAAGTTGCTGATGTGGCATGCTGAGGTGCCCAGATGCAAGGATAGTGTCAGACTATCCTCTTTCTTATTCAGTAATACTTAATATTATTTTGTTTGTTTCTTAATGGCAGGAACTTTATAGCAGTGGCAGAGATGGCAATATTCTTGCCTGGGTGCCATATTTAAAGGAACGAGAACCTGATGATACTCGTGCTGAAAAGGTAAATAACTTTAACTATAGCAAGCTAGAACTGGAGAATTTATAGATAAGGACATGAAAGGAAGAAATGCTTGTCTGCTTTTCTAGTAAGAAGCAAGGACATGTCACTGATGGAGTGATGGCTAATTATAGCTGCTTATGCCAGATTGTTGTCTCGTACTGATTTTGAGGTGTGATTGGCTTGATTCTATGGGTTCATTATATTTGTACTAAGGCAAGGGAGACAGACTCAATATTTAGAAATGTGTGTTCTTTACATTCCAGACAAGGGCATTGCTTCTATTTCTTATCCTTTCAGTATGCTGAAAAAACTAAGGTATGAGATAAAACACATACAGAATGGAAAATATTGGCTGAAGCATGACTTGTTTCTAGCTTCTTAGCTGCTGTTCTTAAGAAAAGGACTTTACTTTCAGCTAACTCAAATGAGTAGTTCCTACAATCTTGGTCATAAACCTGTCTTTATATACAATTATTTCTATAGAGCTACACAATAATATAGCAGAATTATTTCCAGTGCTGGCAGTCGTGGGAATTTATAGAGACAGAATCCATTCACAAGTTAATTTTCCATGACTGTAATCCCTTTTTTAATTATTTTTTAGTTGCCCTCTAAGCAATGCTTAAATTCTGCATATGAAGACGCATGGAGCAGCAGCGATAATGAGGCTGGATGAATTCTTACATGACTGTTAACGTAAATATGATAAATTACACCACATTTTTTTAATGAAGGACATTGACTATCAGGATCAGACACAGCTATGCCTTTCAGGTTCTTAACATTAAGATTTCATGAATACTTTTCCTTTTTCTATTTTGTCTTTGGTAAATTTTACCCAACAACATATTTGCATCTTCATTTACAGTGAAGTAAGAAGGCATTTCTTTGTGTGTGTTGCTTTCTTCTGTAAAAATACAATGGACCTGCTCATGTTTTGTTCTTCAGTAGACCTCAGTTCCATTGATACTCATTCATATGACAAAATCTTTGTCTTAGGATTTCTTATACAGAGGTGCACTGTGTATATGTACTATTTTTATGGTTGGATATATAGAATATGAATAAAAGCTGAACATCTTCGTTTAAGACAAATAATGGATATTTCAGTTAATTGTCAAATTAAGAATGACAAAAATTTATAAGAAATTTATAGAAAAATGTAACTATTTGCCTCTGTCTTAATGGCAATCCAATAAATCTGTTTGCTATTCAGTTCACATAACAGAATGTTTTTAGATAGAAAAGATTCTAGGACCTAAGCCTCTTAATCTAGTCAGATACTGTTGAAAAAAAATTGACAAAAGTGCTTTTTTTGGCACTAGTATCTGACATACAGTACATTGCACAGTTACTGACATATAATAAAGTTGTTACCATTATTTCTGTTCTCAATTGCATCAATGCAATCAATATAAAAAATTGGAATCCTAGTTGGGTATGTCTAATTTAATGACAAGAAGAACTAGGGGTGACATGATAGCAGTGTTCCAATATATCAGCTGCTGCCACAAAGAAGATAGACTCAAGCGATTCTCCAAAGCACCTGAGGGCAGGACAAGAAGCAATGGATGGAAACTGATCAAGAAAAACAACCTAGAACTAAGAAGAAATTTCCTGAGTTGAAACAATTAGTCAATGGAATGTCTTTCGTCTGGAAGTTTTTAAGAAGAGATTGGACAACCATTTGTCTGAAATGGTATAGGGTTTCGTGCCTGAACAGGAGGTTGGACTAGAAGACCTTCAAGTCCCTTCCAACTCTGTTATTCTGTTAATATATAGCTTTCCAGATGCTATTGAACTACAATTTCCAAAGACAGTAGAGTAAATATAGTAAAATACGTTTATTCAGATTTTCCTGAATGAATATCTTAGTTAACTATTGTTATCTCTTAGTTGCTTTAACAACATATTCTGTAAGTTATTTTCCTACTTTTAGACTATATGTTAGGTGCTATACATGAGGGGTCTCTAACCCCCAGGCCGCTGCCTACTACTGGGCCATGACCTTTTTGTAACTGAGCTGTGGAAGCAGCAGGCGAGCCCACACCCATCCCCCATTTGCTTGAGTAGCAGGCGAGAACTGCATGTGCAGTCCATTTGCGTGAGCAGCAGGTGCACTTGCAGTGCTTTCGCAAATGGAGCTGTGCGCCCGTGCATTACAGCTGCTTGTACAGAACCATCCCCTCTCCCCCACCAATCTGCAAAGCCAGAAAGCTTGGGGAACTCTGCTATACACTGTTCGCATGTACAGTTCCCATAGTATTTAAAAGCTTAAATGTTTCTGTCTTACAAAGTTCTCAGGGTATTGCATGTTTTAACATCAATTGGTATGTTTCAAAACAATACATGTCTCAGTAATAATTCCATGATTTCAAATTGACAGGACATGTTTTCCACCAGAAATTATATCGTGAAAAAGTGCTACTCATCACTGCCAAAAGAAAAAATGTCCTGCTGTCTGCTAGTGGGGCAAATGAGAGAGGCAGAGCTAGTATTTTCATTCATTTCCTTTACTAGAACTTGCTTACATTAAATATCTAGTACACATTTGCTTGTTGGGGAAGAGGATTCCTTATGTCAGAACTTGCAGTATGGGAGATGATCTTGACAGAGATAAGCAAGAACGTTGCCTGTAGAGTACAATAAGACTTGCAAGTTTCTATCATTACAGTCAATTTCAAGTAATTTTAGCCTTCTTGTGGATTGATTTTCTGATCTGGTTTACCTAATGAGACTGACAGAACTATAAATACAGTATATATTAAAACTAGGAAAATGGTTTATTCACATATATTTTTAACCCACAATTTAAATTGGCTTTGACAAGTATTTTAGATATGTTCCTACTGTTGGTATGAGGCTTTCATTGACATGTTTCTCCAGTGGGATACATCCCTAAAGGTGGATGAACCAACCTGATTTGGTCAACATGGAAGAGATCAGGGTACCATCAGGGCACATCTTTCTATCTCACAGTTAATCAAAACAAACACAGTGGAAACTTGTGTCAAAATTCTTTTCAAGATACTTGAAAAACTGCTTTGCAATGTTAGAAACAATAGTCTCCCAATAAAACAGCCTTATTTTCAGTTCTTTCTCTACAGGAAATCTAAGAACATGACTGTCCCTTTGAAGTAGACGAGGTCATGAAACAGACAATAGGGATTCCAGGATTGCTACTTCATTTTAATAGGGTATTAATAGCCTTATCTTGAACGCCTACCCAAGTTCCTGTTTGTCTTATCTAGTGCTAAACAAATCAAGGTGGGATTGTGATGGAGGGCCAAATCAATGTAACCTGATTTGATGTTTTCAAACTCTGTCACCTCAACTCCTCACGTTTCCCAGGAACAAACACTGCGCAGGTACAGAAAATCACTTTCCTCGCCCTCCTGCAGCCACCAGCTAACTGAAGGAGCGCACAGCAATTTCACAGAGCTCGAGCTAACTCAGCTTCTTTTCCCACCCCCTGCTGTGCAGTTATTTATATATGATTTCCAATTTACCCCAGACAGGCATAGCCAAAGGGCCAGTTGTGGCCTGGGGGCTGTAAAATGCCCAGGTGTTCTGTGGAGTATGCAAATCTTTTCTCCAAATCCAGTGTGTCCCTTGAAGTTCTTTAGAGCAGAAGTTCAATTAACAAGTGACAAAAAAGCATTCTCAGACATTATCCTGTTCAACATTTTAACTGGATCATGGGTGAGGTTATGTGTGTCATAACATCAATTGTTTTGGTTTAACATTAAACCAAACTCAAATCAGTTGTATCATGCAACTAGAGATAACAGAATTAACAGAATAATTCCTTTTCCAGCAAAATAAAATTTCAGTTAAATTCCATCAAAATGATTTTTTTTAACGAGATTTGAAATGGGCAGAAAAAGTGTGAATAGATTACCTTCCTTTTGCAATAAACAGGACTAATTAAAGCTATCTACTACTTTTTGAATTATTGATTTTGAATTTGAATACGGCTAAAGTATCTATGATCATACCATTTTATTCTTATAATGCCTTACTGGAGCAGTTATGTGAGCAGAATCTCTATCTGTGGGGAAAACTGCTTATCTATGAGAAAAATGGGGAAACTGATAAATAGGAAGCCTCTTAGGAGTAACATGAAAGGCTGGAAAACCATGTTTGACATGTAAAGGTTTCTGTCGTAGAGTTTTTCTATATGCAAAGTACATTGGAAATTGCTGATAATTTATAATCTAATCTGCAACATAGTTGAATGAAGAATTAGTTTGCAGAGAGGTGGATATGAGAAACTGCCAAAGCAAAAAATAAATCAATTTTCAAAAACAAAATAAGCATATATGAACTTGTCACACAGGAAATTTGTCCTATTTCAGGCCAAATTCACACACATTAATTTTCAAGCTGTTTACTTTGGTTTTGTGGGTAACAACAGGGAGAATGTGCACCAGTAATACGTACAAAACAGTTTGTATAAGAAAGAGGCCAAAACCAAACAGCACAGATCAACATAGTCCAGTCATGGTACAAGGCACAGGTATCGTGAAAGCTCTAGAATGGGTCCCCAATCTTGGCCACTTTATGACTTGTGGACTTCAACTCCCAGAATTCCTCAGCCAGCATGACTGGCTGAAGAATTCTGGGAGTTGAAGTCCACAAGTCAAAGTGGCCAAAGTTGGGGGCCCCACTCTAGAATATGCAGTGAATTCTCAGACTGGTGGCCATTTAAGACTGGGACGTCCATCATCTGATTCTTGGTGAAACTGCTTCAGATGGCTACTGGTAGAATCAGGTAATTAACAAGAATGGAATTACTTGTATTTATATTCATTGGAGAGGCAGGAATTACAAGAGAGTACACAAATGGCCAATGAAAGCAATGGACTGGTGCCAGCAGCCATGAGCACACTACACAAACAGCCCAATGTATTCCCCATTGTGTGCCTGCTTACTGTTTTGTAATTCCTTCCTCTAATCTGCTCTGCAAGGAGAGGGAAATGGATCAGTCACAGAAGAGATTGCTTATAGAAATCACTTGGGAATCTTGCCAGTATGGGCACTGGTATTGCATTGCTAGAAATCCTGTTAGTGTGCAGGCAGAGTTGGATGAGTTCCTGCAGTATGGCCAAGCAGACAGTTTGGGCCCATTCATTCAGTAATCATCAGTAAGTCTTCCTGGTATTTGTCAAACAGCACCACTTCATTCTAGGCCAAATCCTGAGCAAGTCTGCCATTTGGAACACCCTGAGATCAAACTGGCCCTGACCCTGATGGCCTCCTTAAATGCTGAAAAAGTGATGAGATCCAGTTTGGAGGTTGGGAGGTTAGATGGCTTGGTGAGTGGCTTCTGTTTATTGTCTTGTTGGATTCAACCTCAATGACCATTGTTTTTTTTAATTTTATCAGTCTTTTTTAAATGTGTTGTTAGCTTCCCAGGGTCACATTTGTGAGAAGGACAGCCATATAAATTGATTTAATAAGTAAATGAGCTAAAAGTCAGAAGCAAATGTATTCACCTAAAGGATGCTATCCTGAGCAGTTCTTGCATAAATCAGTTGGCAGTCTCTAGGCTTTCACCTAGTCCTCAAACATGGTTGGAACTGCCTGCTCAACTTTTTGAAATTGTCTAGCAGAGAGTTCTACTATTATACAAGAAACATGATCCAGGTGGTTGATCACAAGCCCTCTCAATTGCTAATGGGAGGTTTTCCACACAGAGACTTGTGTAGGGCTTGCATCGTGTTAAAAAGACTGGGAGTTGGACAAGAGTCCTGCAGAACATCTCTGGCACAACAATGGGACATTTCAATCCCTTTTCAGAATATGCTGTCAAGGTGTGATGGTTGCGTCTCCAGTTCATTCAGCCAGGTGGAAAGTTGTCAAAGTTATAGTTGCAGTTGCTGGTTTTACATTAGTACCTATTGCACACCACAAAGCCTCTTTTCACTGCATGTTCTTTGAAGTCTATGCTATTGCTGTTTGGGAGTACACTGTCCAGTTCCAGACATACCCATGGAATTGCATTTCAAGTGGCTAAGTTTGATTTGGCAAGCAATAACAAGGAAAGGCAAGGGTGTGCAAGCCCCTGAACACACATCAACATTGCCTACAAAAGCATGATAATTTGTCTGAGAAACAATCCTAAACTGAAGTAGCACACAGATAGCAGCTCAGTCACCAACCTAGAAGCAGATGCCATGAAAACATAGTTGGGTGATCTAAGCTCAATGAGCCAAGTGCTCACATTACATATGGGATTCAACATATGAGTGCAAGGAGTCCAGGTTGGAGCCATTATTCCCAATACAGGTAGTCCTTGACTTCCAACTATTCTTTTAGTGACTATTCAAAGTTACAATGATATTGAAATTTCATCTTTGACCGTTTTTCACATGACCGTTGCAGCAACCCTATGAAAATCCATATGCTTGGCAGCTGGCATGTATTTATAATGGTTGCGGTGTCCCATGGTCATGTGATCATCTTTTACAACCTTCTGTCAAGCAAAGGCAATGGATAAGCTACATTCAGTTAACCATGTTACTAGTTTAACTGCAGTGATTCACTTAACAACTATACCAAGAAAGATCATAAAATTGGGCAAAACTCACTTAACAACAGTCATGCTTAACAATAGAAAATTTGGACTCAATTATGGTCATAAGTCGAGGACTGCCTGTAGTGAGCTGAAGGCTGGCGTTTCTAATATAGGCTGCTGGATTCCAGTTAGTGGCATTGCTGTCTTTTTTTTTTTTTTTTTACAAAAAGTTGTACAGAGTACCTTTGCTCAAATCTTCAGAGTACACACCACTTTCTCAGATGGGTGGCCATCCAAAATCAGAAGTAGGCTCCTTTGTATCAAAATCTTTCATCTTGGAAGAGACCCCAACATTAAATTATAGCAACATCAGAAGGAGCTGCTGGAAACATTTGTGCCTGAATTTAAATTCTTTTTCCTTAAGATTTGGGTTTTTTTTTTTTCATCAGTGCAAAAAGCAGTTATCCGCTCTCTGTATTATAAGCAATTTCAATTAGCTGTTTCAAATACTGCAATTTTAATTTAATTTACTATGAATCCTCCTGCACTTTAAATAAATAAAAATTATTTAAGTAAATAAAACTGGATTTCATTCCCCCTATTTTCGAAGCACAAGAATTTATTTTCTCTTTGGGTTTATTAGCATAAGTATTAATATGAAATGTTCCTATTCTTTGTCTTGTCCTTTCATGTCTTGTTAATTATGGAGGTAAAAGAGTTATGCAATTATTCACTGCTTACTAATTTTCACACAGAAGGAATGAGGCTCAGTTCCCACCATCTCAAATTAGAGGTGGGAGTACTGCCTGAAAGGCTACTGCCAATAATTGTGTTTTCATGACATGCTTAGTCACGGTTTATTTAGCTAATATATTTTCCTCTGTTTGTATCACACACCAAATCATAAAATAATTATGTGAGGTTCACATGATATATTAGGCTAAAAATGGTTGGCTGACTTGTGCTTCAGTGTGCCATGCAAACACAAGCTCTTCTTATGTACTGGATTTTAATTCCCGTTACTAATTTCATTCCCAGCATTTATTTTATTTTATTGTGGTAAAGTAATCCACGAAAAAAGAAATGTTTGTTTATGCATTGAACCCTATAATTTACAAGCATAATCCAAAAGGAAAAAAAATATGTAGAAATTCTAAAACTTTTACTATATTATTCAAAAGACAGAAAGATAACAAAGGAATGGAAAAAACATTAGCAGGAAATAAAAATCTTGAAACTGGGAAAATTCTTGGACCTGGGAAAGAAGCAACCATAAGAAAATAGCTCAAAGTAAACCTACCTTGATTTTGTTATCTGCATGGTCAGCTCTTAAAGACTGGTTGCTCTACTTGTTATTATTAGTTTGGTCTTTATATTTAATTTTAATCCCAATTTTTCACTGTGCTCTTTGCATAGTCATCCTTTGCATTTTTGGCTGTCAAGTGTTTCTTATCAGCATAGTGCAAGGTATTGCTATTTCTTCCTTCAATTTTAGAACTACACTTATCTTCCAATCCATCCTCCCTTAATATATATTCAGCATATAGGTTGAATAAATAAAGGGATTATACAACCACGTTGCACTTCTTTTCCAATCTGGAGCTAGCCTGTTCTGCCATGTTCTGTCTGTACTGTAGCTTCTTAGCTTGTATAAAGATTTCACATAAGAACAATGTGATGTTTTGGGATTCCCAAGTTTTCTGAGCACTCCCCATAACTACATGATTGACACAATCAAAGGCATAATGAAGCACATACTGACCTATTTTTTATTTATTTATGTATTCATTTATTCATTTATTTGGAAAATTTATATTGCCGCCTATTCGCTCACAGGGAACTCAAAGTGGTTTACAGGAAATAAAAACAACATAAAAGAAATAAAAATAATAAAAAATAAAAATAATAAAATAACCCCTCATCCCTCCCATCCCAGCAACAACACACACTCATATCAGTTGTTTAATGGGCTCCATCCCACTCTGGGTTCCCCAGGCCCACTGACAGAACCATGTCTTCAAGGCCTTCCTAATATACTTAAAAAAATGAAGTATACTTAGGCTTTCTCAGTTGTGCGGCATATATCAACAATAATATCTTGAGTTCCTCAGCCTTTTCTAAAGCCAGCTTGAAGATGTGGCAACTCTTTTTCCATGTAAGGTTCTAATCGACATTGGATGATCCTAAGCATTATTTTCCTAGCATGTGAAATTAAGGAAATTGTACAATTATAAAAGGATGAGTTGGGATAAAAATGTAGGCCAAAGGGCACCATTTTGTAGAACACTGGGTATAGACAGCAGTATCTGGAAAGACTAGCAAGCTGAATGCCCACATCATGTTAAGTCCTATTTTGCTTAATTGTAGTTTACAGCAAAGGTGAACAGGGATCAAATTCACCTTGAATGTTTTGACATTCAATTATATGTTTATTTAGAATATCCACTTTGGTTTCTGCTTGACTGTCAAGATCCATCCCACTATATGCAAAATACAAATGTTTAAAGAATACTTAACCTACAAATTTGTTGTTAACATGAATGGAATAAATCCTCAGGATGTCTTCATATCAACGCTATAATTTACAGTGGTTACTCTAGTATTCATTTCACCACTATAATTTAGAATTAAGTAAAACTTAATTCTTGATGGTTCCATTCATGTAGTTTCCTTTCAGTATTGCAGAAATGCTTTGCCACTGCCTTTTTCTAGGATTTCCCCCCTCCAACTTCTTTTTTCTAAGCTTGTTCACCACATTTATTTATTTGTAAAATTTATTGGCTGCCCATCTTACCACAGGATAACTCTGGGAAGCTTACAATCTTAAAAAATAAAACTTTACAAAAGCCAAAACCCCCACCATAAATAAAATACTGTGAAGATCCAAATACTTCAATTAAAAGATGGGGAGGGTGGGAATAGGATGACAGGGCGGGAGGTGGGGTCTTGTTAATCTATCAATCATCCCAAGTAAAAGTGCTCCATTGGAACCCCAAGCCAGCTGGGAGAACCAGTTCTTTAAGCTCTTATGAAAGGTCAGAAAGATTCTTAGGTGGTCTTTCATCCAAATATTAATTAGGCCCAATGCTGCTTAGCTTTTGAAATGAGCCAAGCGGATGCTGCACAAAGCTTAGCTTACAAGTTTTTATTTGAAAGCAATTCAATTCAGTTGTGCCTTTGAATTGTAATTTTGAATTTAATCACTACATGTTTCAAATTGAATTAAATGTTTTCAAATCAATTTGGTGGTTCAATGAATTGTCACATTTGTGTATTTACACAATTTAATTGACTATTCAATCCAAACAACTCAGTTCAACAATTTAAATAATCCAACTGAATCAACTGTTTAAATCAGCAGCGTCACCAAATTGATTTCTATCCAATGGTAGATGATATCTAGCACATCTAATTCTTACCATAGTAAGGACTACAGATAATCCTCAACTTATGATTACAGATGACCCTAAAATTTTCATTGCTAAGCCAAACAGTTGTTAAGTGAGTTTTGACCCATTTTAAAATATTTCTTATCACAGTTGTTAAATGAATCACTGCAGGTGTTAACTTAGTAACACCATTGTTAAGTGAATCTGGCTTCCCGATTGACGTTGCTTTCAGAAGGTTGCAAAAAGTGATCACATGACCCTAGGACACTGCAACCATCATAAATACTTGACAAAGGTCTGAATTTTGTTCACATGACCATTGATATGCTGCAATAGTCATGATGTGAAAACAGTCGAAAGTCACTTTTTTCAATGCCATTGTAACTTGGAATGGTCATTACATGAATAGTTGTAAGTTGAGCATTACCTGTACCAGAAATTCAGAAATATGACAATTGATCCTATGATAAATCATATGTTATATCACTGAAGTATTACTCAACATATTTTGTAGGGAGATGACTACTATGAGTATCCCAACTGTATCCCCAAGATATATTACTTCGTCTGACAGAAAGAAAAAACAAGTCAGAGTACAAGCAGTCATTTAAACAGTAGATATATATTTATTACAGTGACTAACAATGCAAAAATATTTAGCAAGCTTCCTGTTTTAATAATCTTTGGTAGTTCAATCTTCAGACCTACTTAGATTAAGCAGCAAAAGCTGAATTATATCACTCAGCAGCTACTTTGATTCACACCCTTTTATATCCAAGTGCTACATTATCTGTATTTATCTAATACAGGGCTTTTCAACCAGTGTACGGGTACCACCTGTGGTACATTGCACCTGGCAGGTGGTACGCGAACATCCTAGAAAAGTAGTGGGGGAGGAGAATGAGCTGAACTGGTGGTAGCACCGCACAAGCCTAAGCGAGAGATGGCTGGAGCTGCAGGGCTGTCAGGGCTCAGCGGAAGCACCAGGATCAGTGCCAGGCTGTAGCTGGAGCCCAGACGAAGCACCAATCAGCTGGAATGTTGCAGCATCTCCAGGGTCTTGTGATTTACATTCAGATGCTTGGCAACTGATTCATATTTATGGTAGTCACAGTGTCCCAGGGTCATGTGAAGTGACCAAAACCTGCTGCAACCACCCAGCAGATGGGGGGAATAAAAACCAAACACCCCCTCACCCCACCCCTGCTTCCAATCCTCAACAGAAATGCTCACAACAATGGAAACCTCAGACAGGAGGAAGAGCGCGGCCAGGTGGGCAAGCGTCTTGCTCGGCTATGGCTTGGGGGGCACTTTTTCAATGCTATTGTAACTTTGAACAGTCACTAAGCGAACTGTTGTAAGTCAAGGACTACCTGTACTTTATCACTTTTTTCCTTTTTTTTTTTTTGGTCATCAAGTTTTTGACACCTTGCTAGGCGACTGGTGGTACTCGGATACTGCCATGTCCTAAAAGTGGTACAATGGGTGAAAAGGTTGAAAAGCCCTGGTCTGGATAAGAAATGGGTCTGACTAACACTGAACTACATTACCCATAAGCCACCTCTTAAGGAAACAGCGTTTAACCCTTTAAATACTAAACATTCCAACATACAATTCTCTCAATGATACAACATTAACCCTGTAAATGCTAAATACTCTAACACAGGGCTTTTCAACCTTTTCACCCATTGTACCACTTTTAGGATATGGCAGTATCCGAGTACCACCAGTACTTCTTGCTTCAAACATTGCCTTTAAATCCATTACACAATTTTAAATTTCTCTTTTCAGTCTAATTCTGGCTTTTTTCCTGTGCCAAGCAGGTTTCCATAGGGATGCTTCCCTTTCAGCCAGTAGATCTGTCTTTGTTGCTTGCAGTAGCCTTTGAAATAATAGCAATCCCATCCTCTGCATTAGACGTCTATTTCTCTCCTCCTTGAAGAGTCGTTATTGTAATTTGAAATATCAGTCTTTGCTTCTTCAGTTCCTCTAAGTTGCAGATGGAAGGTTTGTAAGCTAGAATAAGTCCTCTTTTATCTCTGTTAATTCATCTTCTAGTATGTTTTGATTTATACCATAGTCAGATGTAGACTGGACATCCGTTTGAACATTTGAAGTGAAATTTCTGGATCTTAGTTGTGTATAAACTTTTTCATTGTAGCACATATTTCTGCAGTAGCCTCATAGATCTTTTCCAATATAAGTGTACAGTTTAATTGTGACTGAGGTTTCTCCATTTTGATAGTAATTAAAAAGAGTCTCTTTTTTCTTTTCTTTTTTTTTGAGTAGGCCATATTTGATATAATTTAGGCAATATCCACTCCCACAGTTCCCACAGCTGCCCAGCTTCTCTTTTCTCTTCAAAAGTGTTTTGAAGGTCAGATCTGTTCCATCTTCACACCAAGTAACCAGACGTTGCAGTTTTAAATTTCCGCCACTAGATGTCCTCAGTAAATTAAAAAAGGTCTTTTCCAGAAACCATTTCCTTTTTTTCGCGGCGTCTCTAGTCGTATGGGGAGACTCGTCTCCTCGTCGGCTAGCTTTCCCTCCGCCGGCAGACCTTTATGCGGATCCAAAGTAGCCCTGGAGGGTGCGACTTCTGTCGAGGAGGCTCTGCTCTGCTGATGAGGAGCGGCGGCTCCTTTAGCGGTCTGAGCTATCTCTGAAAGCCGACGGAGAAGAAGATCGGCCAGTAAAATGGCCAATCACCCTGCTGCTTTAAACCGCAAGTCAAAGAATATCTAAGCTGTAAGAACCCCCATGGTGAATCTGGGTGAGACTTTGCTTTGCTATTCTCTCTATTCTGTTTTGGTTTTGGTACCTGAAAGAACCTTGTTAGAATTATTTCCTTGGCTTGAAAGGGCAGCTTCTACATTCTTTGGGAAGAAAGGCATTCTATAAAAATAGAACAAAATTTTAAAGACTATATTTTACTTTTATATTTTTTGGGGTACAAGAAAAATTTTTTTTTCTTTTCCTCTCTTTCTAAGAACTGTATTATTATCCTATACTGGAAGATTATTTCTTTGTCACATTATACTTTAAAAGATAGAAAATAAACATATTCTTGATCATGTGTTTTTCCATTTAACAACCGCTTCACTTAATGACAGACCTGAAGATCCCAATTGAGATTGCTAAATAAAGACTATCTACATAGTAGTCTTTGGCTTATGACCACAACTGAGCCCAAAATTTCTGTTGCTAAGTGAGACATTTGTTGAGTGAATTTTGCCCCATTTTATGACCTTTCTTGCCACAGTTATTAAATGAATCACTTCAATTGTAAAGTTATTGATATGACTGTTAAGTGAATCTGGCTTCCCCTTTGACTTTGCTTGATAGAACATCGCAAAACACTGTAACCATCCTAATGTTGATGCTTCTTACGTTCCAGGTTGCCACTGTAATTCTGTCTTTTCAGCTTTAATTTTTTTTTTTTTTTTTGCATATCAACTTCTGCAACAAGATGTCCTGAAGGCTGTAATCTAGCTCACCAACCTCTTAAACACCATTAGTACTCAAAAGGATCCTGACTTTTTCCTCAGTAGCATTTTGAGTACTATTCATCCTGAGAGGCCTGATGGTATATTGTTAATCTATATACTACTAAAACTTGTATATTTGTCTGTTTGTAATATTCAATTTGGTAAATATTGCATCATAGGGCTACAATTTTTCAATCAACCTACCTCAAATGGGCTGACAAAATGAGTCCAAAATTCATGACCCATTACTCATGTGCAGAGGTGGGATTCAAATATGTGAACAACCAGTTCTCTGTGTGGATGCCGCTTCCGGAAGTCCAGTCTGGGCCTGGGCAACAAAAAAATAGCTACCGGTTCTGCCGAAGTGGTGCGAACTGGCTGAATCCCACCACTGTTCATGTGCGATTGAAATTTGCAAAGTTATGATTGCTTCAGTGCCACCACACAACCACACCTCAGCATTGCCATATTCAGCCTTCATCATATGGATATAATTTCCAACACCTGTCAAATTCCCCAAAGGAAAATCAATGGACAAGTCAGCAGGAAATTGCAAGTCCCAAGCCAGAAAGCAGGTAAGGGGCTGCTGCTGGGTGGGGGAGGGTGTGATAGGAGCAGCAAGGAGGGAAAATCACTGGCTGCATTCTGTTGCATGAACTTTATCATCTTATAAAATTTAAAAGATGATGAATACTTTTCACAGAACCGTGTGTTATTATAAATATCAGCTGGGTAATATTACAAACTAGGGTCAACTATTTAAAATAATTCTAGTGGGTATTACAAGATAGAGTAAAACATTACAGTACAATTGTATTTTTAAAAAATATATCAGTATTTAATAGTTAATAAGTTAGTAATCAGTAATTACTAGTTAATAAATATATTACCAAACCAGAAGTAATATTAGTAATTATTCATTAAAGTCTTACCAATGAGAACACGAGAGGTTTAGTTGGTCAGCCTAATTTAGCTCTTGTATAAGAATGTGCCATAGTTATTATACATATGGGAGTATTTTTACTTAATTGAAAGCGTATGAAAACTATCATGATAAAGCAAAATAGATTTCTAATGTGAATTATGAAATAAGCTAAATATGTTTTAATTTGATATATTTAAGAGTTTAATTAACTCAATTTGAAACTCCAAGTTTCTTTTTCATTACTTCCTCTTTTATCTATCATTTGTATGTTGTTTAATATTGGTTCTATTCCAAGCTAATAACACTAATCAATTGCAAAAATATTATCTCTGTATCTATCAGCAATTTCCCAACACCAATTCTCAGAACAATTCCCAAAGTTGCATGGCGTCCTTGATGTTCTCGGACCTTGGTTGATTGCTTACTGATATTTCATTAGACCAGGGCTTTTCAACCAGTGGTACGCGTACCACTTGTGGTACATTAGCGGGTGACAGGTGGTACGCAGCCCTGCTAGCCAAGTGTAGTGGGGGAGGGAAAGAGCCAGCACAGGCAAGGACTTACTGTGAGAGAGTCCTCTGGAGCTGCAGAGTGGCTGAGGCTGAGCCTCACCCCAGGCTCACTTCTGGCTCACCCTCCCCCATGAGAAAGGAGAAGGAGGGGGCAGAGACAGGAGAAGCTATAAAGGAGGCAGTTTGGGCGGGAGAGGGGAAAAAAGCAGCCTCAGGAAGATGTGGAGTCAGCTCTAGCTGCACCGAAGGAGGAGGGGGAGGGGGAGAGGGAGAGGAGAGGAGATCAAGGAGTCCAAGCAGGGCTGGCCATGAGCTGATCTACAACTTCTGTGGCAGCCACCTGTGCTGGCAGCAACAAACAGGCAAGAAATGCAGCAGGGGAGGGGTTGCCCTCCAGGAGGAATGAAGAAAGGTAGCATGAGCCGAGGTGGCGCAGCAGTTAGAGTGCAGTACTGCAGGCCACTTTAGCTGGCTGTGTTCAGCAGGTCAGCGGTTCAAATCTCACCGGCTCAAGGTTGACTCAGCCTTCCATCCTTCCGAGGTAGGTAAAAGGAGGACCCAGATTGTTGGGGGCAATGTAAAATGTATATATACATTGCTTACTGGTGTACACCGCTTAGAGAGTGCTTGCACTTAAAGCGGTATATAAGTCTCATAAATAAATAAATAAATAAATAAATAAATAAATAAATAAAATCAGCTGGAGGCAAGACAGGGAGGGAGGGAGGGAGGGAGATGGAGAGTGGAAGGATTCTTATGTGCTTTTGTGACTTTGAAGTTCTGGGATTTGTGCAATGAGGGCTTTGTGTTCTTAAGGAGTGTTTGGCAATTTCTATTTGGCTGATGTCTCCTGTTAGCTTCTATTGTTCTGCTATTGTTAGCTGTAAGTTTTGCTGCAAGGGATTTTGAAGTATTTTTCTCCTGAATGGATTTTGCCTGTAGCATTCCTTTACTTATGAATGGAGCCATTTGGGGAAGCTGCCTTAACTTACTACATTTTTTTTCTTCCTTAAGTGCCGGCTGCACTCATTAACTTTCCTTTCTAGCCAGTAGCTAATTCTTAAAGGGGAATATGCCTTTTTAAGCTAGTTCCCTCAGCAGCTTCACTTTTCTTTCTCTGGAGGCTTTTCCTTTTTTGATTAATATATGGAAGAGGGAAAATATGGGGGGGGGGTTCAAATTCTTCCTTCAGAAGGAGGTGGGCATGAGAAAGAGGGAGGGAGGGAAGGAGGGAGGGAGGGAAGGAAGGAAGTCCCGCCTTAGCACTTGGCCACTAGCAGCCCTGCCATTGACTTTGCTTGTGAAAAGGTTGCAAAAAGGGATCATAGGACCCTGGAACCCTGTAATCATCATAAATATGAATCAGTTGCCAAGTATCCAAATATAAATCACATGATCCTGGGCATGCTGCAATGGTCATAAGTGTGAAAAATGGTCATAAGTCATTTCAGTACAATTGCAACTTTGAACAGGTTTTTTGGTTTTTTTGGTCATCAAGTTTTTGACACCTTTGCTAGGTGGTACTCGAATATTGCCATAGCCTAAAAGTGGTACAGTTGGTGAAAAGGTTGAAAAACCCTGCATTAGACAACTAGGTAACATCATCCGTGCTAGGTACCAATTTTCTATTGCTTCCAAAGGTGCTCTTGAAGCACTGACGTAGATAATTTGGAAACCACTTACACATCCTGAGAGTTGATATAAGGACTTGATTTAGCAACCTAGATGTGCACATGATGAACCCATTTAAAGTAAATATATGTCATGTAGATGTTACAATTAAGATAATAATTTGAACTATGATATAATGGTAAATTGAAAGCTGATTTTAATGAAGATGAATACTTAACTCTGGCAGAACATGAAGATGCCCTTAGAACTGTGGACAAATGTTCATTAATGCTACTAGTTTCCCCAATGTTTTAATTAGTTGAATCAAGTTTCAGCACAACCAATTGTTTTTTTTTTATAAAATAAGGAAATCTTTTGGATATATCAGAAACCAGAGATCAAAATCTGAAGCTATCAACTTTAAAGCATGAATCTCTGCATGTTTGATATCCTATTTAGATATCCTGCTTGGCACACTTGAGTTTAGAACTTAAATTCATTACAAATATAATGGTTAAAAATACCAAAATGTAAGAAAGAGAAAGGTTAGAAAGAGAAGCAAAAGGAAGACTTATAGACACAAGAAGTATAAAACAAAATAAAAACAAAAAAATAGATCAAGTTAAAAATGGGAGACGTAAGTAAGCTCTTTTCTATAAATATTAATGGATTAAATATATCAAGAAAAAGAGTTTAGACGTTTAACAATTTAAGGAAATTGGATGTAAATGTGATGTATCTTTCGGAAGTTTACATAAAATAGGATTATAGCAAATTACTAGAGAAAGTAAAATTTAGAAACATTATACACAATATTAGCATAAAACAAGAAAGGAGGAATTATTATATATGTCAAAGAAAAATAAAATTAAATAAATATACTTGGATGAAAAGGGGTGAATTTTAATGTTGGAAATAGTATTAGAGTAAAAACAGTATATGCACTAAATAATATGAGAATATTTATATGATCACCATGCTTAGATGGAATTCCGGTCGAGTCTTATAAAAAATATGAGTGTTACTACAATGAATAATGTTGGATTCCTAGTAAGTAGTAGAATATGAAAGAAGAAAAATGTAAATAATAAACAATGGGGCAATAAGGACAAATATTTCAAAGAAGAAAGAGGGGGGAAATGTAAAGAATAGAAGAGTAGTGTTACAAACTGCTATTAACAAAAAAGGATATATTACGTGTGTATGTGTGTAATGTTTGTTGTGTTTTGTTTTGTTTTGTTGGTCTAAAATAATAATAAAAATAAATAAAAAAATACCAAAATGTAATACTCAACTTAAGAGCAACCATTTATGTATAGGGACATTTGCTAAGTTTATTACAAATGTTAAAATACTGAAAACTATGCATTGATTAAAAAAGGTTGATGATGACTGGCAACATACAGAAGAACCTAAATTGAGTCCCTGACATTGTCAGTTAAAGAATTATGGGTAGTTTGGGCCATAATTGTCTTTTAAAACCTGCCCAATATTGAAAGTTGTTGTTAGAAAAATGGAGTGGATTATTTTCCATATTTCTTTAGAGCAGTGGTTCTCAGCCTGTGGGTCGGGACCCCATTTGGGGTCAAACGACCATTTCACGGGGGTCGCCAAACAAGGCTGTCCGCCATTTTTCCCCCTTTTCTTTGGCCACGCCCCTGGCACCCGGTGATGTATAAGTGGTTGGGGGTCACCACAACATGGGGAACTGTATTATGGGGTCGCGGCATTAGAAAGGTTGAGAACCACTGCTTTAGAGGAACAAAAAATTCTTACTAATTTCTCAAAAACAAAAGCTTACTAGTGACAATAGCCTTGCTAGCAAAAGCCCATAGAAGTTTCTTTTTGATGACTTCTTTCAGGATTTAATAGAAAATTGAAAATCCAGGTCAGGGTGCCTTGATCAATTGGAAAGATGATTGAACACTGAAACACATTCATTAGCAAAACAATTTTGTTAAATATCTCAAATTTGCTAAATAAGTGAAATAACACTGTACTCCAACTATGAAACTCTCTGAAATTTTCTTCTGTGAAAAAAAAAAACCTGTCCAAAAAATGATATTTCATTCCATTGAGTGAAAGTTAGTAGGAAAAAAAAGTAGAGGTAAGTAAATATATAAAATATGAGAAAAACACATACCCTATAAAAGTTAACAGTATACAGTTTAAGACAAGAAGAATAGACCAAGCAATCCTGTTGTCTTCATAATGACTAATATTAAAATAATTTAGAGATCCAAAATCGTGTAGGAGCTGGTAGAATGGAAGTGAGGAATGAATAATATTTCTACGTTTTCACTTTCTATTTTATCATATTCCTTTCTTTTGAAATCAGTGGGACGGAATTCAACTTTTCCAATTTGAGGAATGACAGCAGCAAATCTGAAGAAATGTACCAAGATGGTTTGGATCAAGGCTTCTGCCAGGCATTCCTCTTTGACCCCTTTTGATATTGAAAACCAACCTCACATGTGGTAGGAAAGGGTTGGAACTTTCTCCCCATTTTCAGAGGGCCATTTTTAGCAATCTTCCTTTATTCCTTTATTTATGTTCCTTTATTCCTTCTGCAAGACTTGTTCGCCTCCTGTTTATACACTGAGATCCTTGGAGGAGATATTGCTCTGCCTTTTAGTGGCACCTACTCATGAAAGGGCCTTTTCAGTACTGGAATTCAAGCTTTATTATTCACAAATTCTAAATCCCAAAGTCAGAAGAAATTCTGCAGGCAAATATTTCAACTGAACAAGGATATCTGGCTGTTGCTTTCTTTTAAGAAGATCTGTCCTTCCCAGGGTTTATTGATCAGGATAAATTTATTCAGATCTGACTGTGTATCTTTTATTGAATACGTTGTTAGCTGTCTTAATGTCCATGTTCTTGATAGGCAGAAAGTGGGAGAGAAATATAATAAATAAATAAATAAATTTACTTTTTAACTAATTTAACCTCAGAAGAAAATTCTCTGTATATCTGTCCAATTCACTCCTTTACACACTATTGTTATAGGAAATGATCACTGGATGTACTCTTAAAGCAAAGTGCCTTGGTGTATAGTTTTTTTTGTTTGTTTGTTTTTTTGGTGAAATGCATCCAGAAGATCTTTGAATTTCCATATATTCACACAAAAGCATATTTGTCTGCATATTTAAAATCTACTGTGGCTCTCAAGATACATCACTCATTCAGTCTAGAACAGGGTGTCAAACTCAATTTCATTGAAGGCCGCATCAGCATTGTGGTTACCCTTGGGTAGCCGGGTGGATGTGGCCAAGTTGGGTGTGGCCTACTGGGTGGGCATAGATGGAGTGGGTGCAGCCTACTGGGTGGGCATGGGCAGCTCTACATCGTTCCCATCAAGGATGCCTGTGGGGGCCTGGGCAGGAGTGGGACAGATCTGAAGGTCTCTGGCAGAAGGGGGTGGGACCAGGGCAAGTGCCAAGGCATGGTCTGTTTCTTCATTCCTCACAAAGGGTGACACCTCCCCAGCATGCACCCAGGGGGCGAGGCCAACGCAGCAGGGGCTGGTTCTAGATGGCCTTGTGGAGCTAAGGCTGAATGTGTTTCAGCATAGATGGCCACCAAAAAATTGTACATTGGCTCCCGGCCACATGAAACCACTTCGCGGGTCACATCTGGCCACCGGGCCTTGTGTTTGACATATCTGGTCTAGAATCTTCCACATATCATCTTCATATATACAGTGAGCAGAGTTCTGATTAACCTCAGATGGAGAAACTTCCTGCATTGACAAGGGCCACACCTCTTAAGTCATAATTATCATAGTTATAGAATCTACATCACACATATTTACACAATTCATGGTGGACCCATGAGAAATGTCTCAGAGCTGAGCTAGTCTGATTTTCATGGGGACTAAGCACTAGCAACAATCTTTTTTACACATTAAAGCAGAAATCTAATCTTTGTATGGTTTTATCTACCATGAAGTCATAGCATTTAATGCAGGGTGTGACTTAATTTGCTCAATAGTTAATAACTTTCTCTTCCCATGATACTAATCTGAACCACTTATATGGAGACTAATCTGCTTCTGGTATTAGAATGAGCAAAACATTTGGGCAATTTCTCCATGCAATTGCAGGAATAGATAGGCGTGCAAAAAACAAAAATGTCTAAATACTAGCTCATGCAAGAGCACCTTGCAGCAGCACAGAGTGGGAGGTGTTAGGAAAGATGTGAGTATCCTTAAGTCATGAGCAAACACGTCCAAACAACATCTTTTTTTCATTCAAAATATTAGAATTATTAAATTATTAAAAATATATAAAATATTAAAAAATGAAAATGATAAGAATTAGAAAAGAATAGAATTTTGACTTCTACCTTTCTATCAGGTAATTGCCATCTTATTCTTTCCCCTCCCTCTTTAACCCTTTCTAATTTATAAATCATCCATTCTGTTTTTTCACCTTTAGCAAAAAGTCCATATAAAGTTTCCAGTCTTTTTTTTAAAGTCTTAATTGTTTTTTCCCTGTTCAAATTGGTCAGCTTTAGCTGTCAGCTTAGAGCCGTGGTGGTGAACCTATGGCACATGTGCCACAGGTGGCATGCAGAGCCCTCTCTGTGGGCATGTGCGCCATCGCCCCAGTCCTAGGCCTTCAGCTGTGTTTTATAAAACCTTTTTGCTTTAGGCCTCCGCCGCCATGTGAAAAAAAAAGGTTCAATCAATCAATCAATTTCAACTTCTTGTGGGAAAAAAAAAGATCTTGCAAAGTTGGAATTGATTGATTGAATTTTTTAGTCCCACCCAGTCTGCCGTTACCACCGCAGCCATGCCCACCCAATGGGCCATGCCCACCCGGCATCCAATGATACATAATTGGTTCTGAGTTGCAGTTTGGGCACTCAGTCTCTAAAAGGTTCACCATAACTGACCTATATGATATTAGGTCTTAGTCTGGCCTACCTTACAAAGCTGAGATCCATTTAATATCTACATGAAACTGCTGAAAAGAAGTGGAAAAACTTGATTAGACTGAACCACAGGGTTACACAAAGGGAGTTAGTTGAAGAGAGCACCAATGAGAAAAGCTAGGTATTGGTTAAAGCAATTGAGCTTGTTAAGGTCCTGAGCCCAGCAACACATCATACATTATGAAGAGAAGAGCAAAGGAAACCCAGCCATCTACTTGAACAAAGTGTGACCCAGCCAATTAAGCTACACAAAAGAGATAGTTGCCGTGAACAATATTCTCATTCCTTATCTCTCTCTGTAAGCTGTGGAATGTTTAGAAAAATAGCAATCTCAGAACATCTCATTGTTCTTATGTAAAACTTTTATGCAGGTCAAGAAACCACACTTCAGCAAAACCAGCCTTAAAATCGATAATGAAGGTATTAAAGGAGTGGATAGCTTCCATGTTTTAGGAGCAACCATCAATAGTAAAGAAACAAGCAATCAGGAAATAAGCCCCAACTAGCACTTGATAGTGCAACCCGAAAGGCCTTGGAAAAAATATTCAGATACCATGAATACTGCAACTAATGGCATTCCCTGAGATAATCTATGAAAATAAAAATTGGACTTTGAAGAAGTATGAAAGGAAGAGTATTACACATTTGAACTTTGTTGTTGGAGAAAATTGAGAATACCATGGACAGCCAAGAAAACAAACAAATGGCTCATCAAACAAATCAATCTTGAGTTCTCAATTGTGCACAAAAAGCCAGGCTCAAATTATTCAGACACCTCATGTGAAGACCCAGCTCTCCAGGAAGGCTTTAATCCTGGGACAGGTGGAACGAAAGAGAAGAGGGCAACCAGTGGCAAAATGGTTGGACTCAGTTACAATGTTGAAGGACAGGTTAGAGATAGACTTTCATGGGAAAAAAACTATTTAATAGTTGACACTGACTCGATGGCACACAATGATTGTTAAATTGTCTGTATGGTGTGGTAGCCTACCTGGATTATTTTGGACTGGAAATTGGTTGTTATTCGAACTTCCTGAATTTGAGACCAGACTGTTGCAAAAATAAGTTCTTCTGCTTATTTTATATACAAAAAGTTTTGGATTTATAGCTTGCTGGTGCTATAGAAAGATTTATAGCTACAATAAATACTTTGAGTCAATAATAGAAGCTGGCTTTCTGTGTGTAACTGGAAGCTCACAACTGGGGGGCGGAGGGAAGGGTGGTAGCTTAAGGTCCTCCATTGAGTAGTGTGCCACAAAGCTCAATCATCTATCTCCTCTTATTTAATTTCTACATGAAGCTCCTGGAGGAGGTCACCATTAGTATGGAGTGGAGTATATTTTAACTGTATGATGAACAGGAGAAGCTGTCAAAATACTATTCCAGGGAAAGGTTAGGGAGAAACAAATACAGGTTTAATTCTAACAACCTGAATGGGCTTTGGGTTTGGGAATCAAATGAGAATGAAATTATTCCAATTCTGGCTCCAGACAGGATCCTGCTCTCCTGTACTGAATTACTTTATAATTTTTCAAGGTTCTCCTAACTGAACTGCCTATACAGATGATAAACACCAATGCTCCTTCCTTCTCCTCCCTCGCTTCTTGACCCTCACCCAGTAAGGGAATGAAGACAGGGTTGCTGTCTGCATTTGGGAAAAGCAGCTGAAGCCAAGCAGAAATGCTTCCTAACCCCACTGCTCCAAACCTAAGCTATACTTTTTCTTTAGATGTTGTAAATGTTTATACCCCAGGAAACTTGAGAGAAGATGGGCTCATTCATTGATTTATTGATTCATCCATCCATCCACCATCCATCCATTCATTCCCACTCACAGTTTACTGACAAGCAACCATACCTGCATCCCAGCTGTCTGGTTAATTGAGTCGCACCCTGACATTTTTTTAGGAACATGCTGATATCCATAAGCAGCCTCATTCCACCCAGACCCTTAGCATGGAAAAGTGTGGATGTATAGGAAAGAAAGATAAGAAGAAGACAATAAGCAGATGAGGTGGGAAGCAATATCTGGATTGTGTAACTATTACAAGAAAACAAAAGCGTGCTTGGCTTAGAGCTGAAATTTGGTAGCAATCAGAAGAGAACCAATCACACTGAGTCAACACCTAATCACAACAAGTCCAAGAACTTTTGGAGAAAGGCAAAGGTTCAATGTCACTTTATAGGCTTCAAGATTTTCATTTGCTGTAAGACTAACCATCAGACTTATTTGTGTGGCTATATCAACTTGCAAAACCTAGGAGAGTAGAGTGAACCCAGGGTAATGGCACAGAAGTATAAGAAAAATATAGGAGTCAGCCATAAAAAATATGTTGAAAGATACAGAATAGAAAGATATGAGAGAAGCCATTTTACCTCATAAGAGTGACCAACAAGAATTATGAGAATCTAGCTTTCTTTTTTTTTTTTTGAAAATTTTTTTATTGATTTTCTATTTTCACATTTAAATATTTGAAAAGCAAAGCGGCGGCTGAGTTGGTAAATAATTCAATAACATACAAATATGTTTAGTACACATTCCAAACTATTGCATTACATATTTCCTCTCTTTTCCCTTTAGTATTCACTGTCTCGTGTTTAAATTAATACAATTCTTACTATATCAGATAAAAATAACTTTCTTACATTTATCAATAATTTTTGTTTATACATATCCTAGTTGTTTTAACATTCAGTCTTTTTAGACAATCAATGTCCTAGTTAGTTTGTCCCAATTTTTAGTTTACCATTGATATTAAAATTTAACATTTAGTATTTATGATTTCCAAGTTTTAATTAATCCCAATTCCCTTTATCACAATTCATCACAAGATCTAATATTCAGGATACACGTCTTATCTATTTGAATTCTCACCATCTTACATCAACCAATTAATAGTACAATATAATATTCTTATTTTCTAATAATTTCAAATATCTTTAATTGAATAACCAAAATTTCTCTTATTTCAACATTTAATACTTCTTCTCTTCTTCTCTTAATATCTAATATCTCATATTTAAGCATATAATTTTTTTCTACCGCTAAATAAGAAACATATTCATTACATTCATCAATAATTTTTAGCTTATTTATATCTTAATTACCTTTACATTTAACCTTTATAAGTAAATCATGTTCAAATTCAACTATTAATATTTCTACTTCCAAGTTTTAAATGATCAAAGTTTTCTTTATCTCCACTCATAACAATATCTAGTATTCAAGATACACATCTGTTTAAGTATGTTCTATTTTAATTATCTTTACATTTACTTCTACATTTACTTCTACATTTGGACTCACAGGTCCATAGCATCCTTTTCTTCAGTCTTATTCTAGCTTTCTTTCTTTGCCAAATCATCTTCCATGTCCATGCTTTTGAATCATCAAATAAATCTCCCTGCATTGTTATGAATATTGTTTGACGTAGAAGGAACCATTGGATTACCATTTTTTTGAGAGGATTGACAAATCTTCTCTCTGTTTTTCCATCTCAATGTGGTTGTCCTGAGCTGTTTATCTTCTCTTCAGTCTGTTCTTCTTAATCCCCAGGTTTCTTCTGATTTGTATAGAAAGTCTTTTCTCTTTTCCATATTGTTAGTTCCTTTTCTGGATTTTCCATTGACTGTATTTGTTGATCAGTTGAGTCTTCTGTCATCATATTTAATTGTTCCACTTTTTCTGTTACATTCTGTGTAGTTAATTCTTTAACTGTAGTTAAAGTTTGAATTCATATCTCTGGGCTGACATCTTGTTCTTTTCTGTAACCTTTTATTTCATCAGTAGCTGTTAGAATAGTTTGATAACTTGCTTTCAACATAAAGAGAATCTGTTCCTGATCTTCCTCCATAATCTCTTAGTAGAGTATTAGGTTAACAGCTTTACAATCAGAAAATGCAGGATTTTTTTTTTTTATCTCTGAGTATGGAATACAGCTGATGTCTCAAGGTTGCAGTCTTATCTATTGTCTGGCTGCTGGCCAAGTCTCTTTTAAGCAATAACAAATTGTAATATCAGGTTCAGCCACAAGATGTCACCCCTAATTTAAAGTTTTCTTTTGAATCCAATATTTTTAAAATCTTTTCAATTTAGCTTCTTTTTTATAAATAAAAAACCCAAATCTTCTGTAAGAATAAAAAGTCTTTTAGTCCACAAACTTTAAGAAATAAAATTCCAATTAGGATCAAATTGTTCTTGCAATGTTTTTAAACTCCCCTGGATAGTAAATCACTGCTGTTTTTAGAGGGAAGGATAAAATCTCCCTTCCCTCTCCACAGGGGGAAAGTACTTTAGGCAGCTTATGCAGGAAAAAATAGGATTTAAGAGAGGTAGATCTCATCCAGTCTTGTCTGTGCTGGTGGTGTGACTTTGGCTGTCTGCAGCCTGGTGACGAGCCATATTGCTATGGCCGGTCTTTCGTCCGTCAGTTTGGAAGGCTGCCCCGGATCAAACGGAAGGGCTACCATCCTCCCACGATCAAGCAGGGATCCCCTCCTTGCTGGTTGCCCCTACAGGGCGACTTTCGACCCTTTCCAGGGTCCCCCAGCGATGCAAAACTGGATGCAGAAGATGGAGCTTGCCTTTCAGATGTCCATGGCAGCCACGTCAGCAAACCAGAAGTCGAGAATCTAGCTTTCTTGGTTACTGCTAGAGCCTTGACACTACATGCACTAATACTGTGTAAGTGAGAGCTCACTTGCTGAATCAGTCCTGCCTTCCATTATACCCCAAGTGTTGGCTATTAGTTTGGAAGAACAAAGCAATAGCTTAAAACTAATCCACTTCTGAAAGATTCACATGAAAATAAAATAATAATAAACCCCCAGTGAGGCACTACCTTGACGTGGTTGTGGGGCTTGTGTACTCTGAGGAAGATGAGAGTTATGCCAGAGGTTCAACCATACTGGACAGGTCTCATCAGAGGAGTCAGACAAAGAGTGTCTCTCCCATAAAAAATATGGTGAGACGTAAATTTCAGAATGCCATACCGGCTGGGATGTCGCCCAGGTTAACAAGATCCATGCTAGATATTGGAGTTCCTGGATATCTGGTGAAAAATGGTTACAGGACTCAGGACTGTTGGCTGAGCAACCAGGGCCAGCAGCTGCAGAACTACTGGAAGAAAAGGTGTTTACCCGTCGCAGATACACAGTGATTGAAAACAAAGAAATAATGATCTGTTACTACAGATCAAGTCCAACAAGAAGAGGATATCTAAAACGAATGCACCAATTCTGGAAAAAACAACATCCAGAATCAGAAATAACAGAACAGAGACTAGCAGATCAACACAAATTTATAATACGAAATAAAGTATTCACAGAAACAGAATTGGATGAACTGCAAAGGTTTACCCAGGGCAAAGAAATCAAAGCCTTACCAGAAGTAATTCAGAATGTAGAGGAAAACCAGGGGGAGTTGGCAGTGAAGGAATCCAGCAGAGATATACAACTGTTCTCATTTGGAAACCAGGTACCTCTTCCTCAGGAAGAACAAAACCCTCTAACTAAAGAAATAAAAGAATTGAAACAAAGAATAACTGAGCATCTAGAACAGCACAAAAACAACAGAATAAGACTGCCTGCATTGAAGCTTGTTCCAAAGAAACAGCTAGCACAAGCATTAAAAGATGCAAATACTGCAATAGCAAGTATAAGCACCAATTCACTGCAAGAAACAAACCAACTAATGTACAGCACAGCTGCAGTTATAACAGAATACCTGGGATGCAAAATCAACAAAGAAGAAAAACAAACAAACAGTGCACCAGAAAAATGGAAGGTTAGACTAGAAAATAAGATCAGCAAGTTAAGATCACATGCAAGCAAGCTAGAACAGATGAAAGAAAAGAAGCTGAAGAACAAGAAGACCAAAGAATACCTAATCAAGAACTACCACTTAGAAACAAGGAAGATCAAGGAAGCACTGGAAATAATAAAGCAACAAATAACAGCTACAGTCCAGGAAATCAGTAGATATGAAGCTTGAATTGCAAACTATAGGCAGAACCTCCAATTTCAATCCAATCAGAAACATTTCTACCAATCCATCAATGGAGAAACTGCAAGGAATCAGTCAGTACCTGACAAGGAAGAAACAGTGCAGTTCTGGAAGCAGATATGGGATAACCCAAAGAAATACAACAAGGATGCGGCTTGGTTAAAAGAGGTGGATGCAAATAAAACAGAAGTTGAAATGAAAGAACTAGTAATAACAACAAAAATGGTAGAAAAAAGAGCAAAGAAAATCAAAAATTGGTCAGCACCAGGTGAAGATGAACTGCATGGGTTTTGGTTGAAACATCTAACTGTTATACACCCACTCATTGCCAAGCAGTTCAACAATATACTACAAGGAGGAGAAATTGAAAAGTGGCTAACAACTGGGAAAACCTACCTAATAATGAAAAATCCAGCAAAAGGGGCAACACCAGGCAACTACAGGCCAATTACCTGCTTACCAACAACTTTCAAATTACTAACTGGTGTGGTAGCTGATGCAGTACAACAGCATCTAGTTGAAAACAATCTCTTTCCACCAGAGCAGAAAGGAAACCGCCCCAATAGCAGAGGAACAAAAGATCAACTCCTAATAGACAAAATGATCTTGGAAAACTTCAAGAAAAGGAAGACCAACCTGAATGTGGCATGGATTGACTACAAAAAGGCATTTGACTCTCTGCCACATGACTGGATAATCAAGTGCCTAGAAATAACAGGAGTCAGTAGAAACATCAGAAAATTTGTGCAAAGATCGATGGCACAATGGAAGACACAGTTGCAGATCAATGGTGAGAGACTAGGAGAGGTTAATATCAAGAGAGGAATATTTCAAGGAGATTCATTGTCACCATTACTATTTATTATTGCACTGTTTCCTCTGTCAACAATACTGAATAACTCAGGACATGGCTATCAAACATCAAAAACATCTACCAGACTATCTCATCTCCTTTACATGGATGATCTGAAGCTGTATGGAAAAACATCATCTGAAATAGAATCGCTGCTCAACACTGTCCGTATATATAGCCAAGATATTGTAATGGAGTTTGGCTTGGACAAATGTGCCACACTTACTATCAAACAAGGAAAAATAGTGAAAACTGAAGGAATCAAGATGCCCCACGAAAATAACATTAAGAGTCTGGATGAGGAAGAGTACTACAAATACTTGGGTATCCTTCAAGCTGACAACATCAAGCACACTGAAGTCAAGAAAAAGATTAGAGGTGAATACATCAAGAGAGTGAAGAAGATCTTAAAGTCCAAACTCAATGGAGGAAATACCATAAAGGCAATCAACACCTGGGCAATTCCAGTCATTAGGTACACAGCTGGAATAGTGGACTGGACTCAAGCAGAACTAAAAGCAATGGATAGAAAGACCAGAAAAATAATGACAGTGAATCATGCCCTTCATCCACGCAATGACATTGACAGACTTTATCCACCAAGGCAAATAGGTGGGCGTGGAATGCTACAAGTACATCAGATGGTTGAAGAAGAAAAAATGGCTTTGGAACAGCAGTTCTCAACCTATGGGTCGCGACCCCATTTGGGGTCAATCGACCATTTCTCGGGGGTCACCAAACAAGGCGATCCGCCATTTTTCCCCCTCGGGGGGTGCCGCTGCGCATGCGCGCCGCGCATGGGGGCGCCGCCGTGCATGGGGTGGCACCGCGCATGCGCAGCACGTTTGTGTGAAGGGGGTCGCCGTCACACAAATGTTGAGAAGCACTGCTTTGGAAGAATATCTGAAGAACAATGATGAAGATGCACTGAAATTAGTATATCAGGAAGGCTTACTGACTACTGGAGAGACCAAACTAGCCTACAAGAAAGACCAAATGAAGAGCAGAATAGAGACATTTTATTTATTTATTTATTTATTATTTATTTATTTATTTATTTATGAGACTTATATACCACTTTAAGTGCAAGCACTCTCTAAGCGGTGTACACCAGTAAGCAATGTATATATATATTTACATTGCCCCCAACAATCTGGGTCCTCATTTTACCTACCCCGGAAGGATGGAAGGCTGAGTCAACCTTGAGCCGGTGAGATTTGAACTGCTGACCTGCTGAACACAGTCAGCTAAACTGGCCTGCAGTACTGCACTCTAACTGCTGCGCCACCTGGCCAATACATTAAAAAAATAACTGGGAAAGCAGATAATAACAAGACCTGGCAATGGCTAAGAGCAGGAAAATTGAAGAAAGAGACCGAGGGACTAATTCTGGCTGCACAAGACCAAGCCTTAAGGACAAATGCATATAAAGTCAAAATTGAAAAGACAGCAACAGACAGTAAGTGCCGCCTATGCAAAGAAGCTGAAGAAACAGTGGACCACCTACTAAGCTGTTACAAGAAGATTGCACAGACTGACTACAAGCAGCAGCATGACAAAGTAGCAACAATGGTGCATTGGAAGATCTGCAAAAAATATCATTTGCCTGTAAGCAAAAACTGGTGGGATCATAAAATAAAGTCATAGAAAATGATAAAATTAAACTGCTCTGGGACTTCAGAATTCAAACAGACAAGCACCTGCAACATAACACCCCAGACTTAACAATTGTCGATAAGAAAGACAAAAAAGTCTGGATAGTGGACGTGGCAGTGCCTGGAGACAGCAGAATAGACGAGAAAGAACTGGAGAAGATAACAAAATACAAAGACCTACAAATAGAAATAGAAAGACTGTGGCAAAAGCAAGCAAGGATAGTACCAATAGTAATAGGCTCTTGGGTGCAATCCCAAAACAACTGGAGCACCACTTGAACACCATTGGCATTGACAAATTCGCTATTAGTCAATTGCAAAAGGCGGCCTTACTAGGAACTGCTTCCATCCTGCGACGATATCTGTAATACCATCAAACATCCACATCTGCCTATCCCAGGTCCTGGGTAAGGACTCGATAGGTAGACAAAATGCCAAATCCAGTCTGAACATCTGGCTGACTGTGCGATGATCCATAATAATAATAATAATAAAGTTGGAAGGGACCTTGGAGGTCATCTAGTCCAACCCCCTGCTCAGGCAGGAAACTCTATACCATTTCGGACTAATGGCTGTCCAGTCTTTTCTTAAAAGCTTCCAGTGTTGGAGCATTCACCGCTTCTGGTGGCAGGTTGTTCCACTGGTTAATTGTTCTAACTGTCAGGAAGTTTCTCCTTAGTTCTAGGTTGCTTCTCTCCTTGATTAGTTTCACTCGTTGCTTCTTGTCCTGCCTTCAGGCACTTTGGAAAGTAGCTTGACTCCCTCTTCTTTGTGGCAGCCCCTGAGATATTGGAACACTGCTATATGTCCCCCCTCATCCTTCTCTTCATTAAACTAGAAATACCCAATTCCAGCAGCCATTCCTTATATGCTTTAGCCTCCAGTCCCCTAATCATCTTTGTTGCTCTGCTCTGTACTTTTTCTAGAATCTCAACATCTTTTTTACATCGCGGTGACCAAAACTGGATGCAGTATTCCAAGTATGGCCTTACCAAGGCATTATAAAATGGTATTAACACTTCACGTGATCTTCATTCTATCCCTCTGTTAATACCATCTAGCACTGTGTTGACCTTTTTGGCAGCTGCAGCACACTGTTGGCTCATATTTAAGTGATTGTCCACTAGGACTCTGAGATCCCTCTTACAGTTACTACTATTGAGCAAGGTACTACCTATACTATACCTGTACATTTGGTTTTTCTTGCCTAAATGTAGAACCTTACTTTTTTCACCATTGAATTTCACTTTGTTAGATACCGCCCAGTGTTCAAGTCTGTCCAGATCCTCCTGTATCTTAAGCCTGTCTTCTGGAGTGTTGGCTATTCCTGCCAGCTTGGTGTTGTCTGCAAATTTGATGAGTTCCCCATCTATCCTCTCATCCAAATCGTTGATGAAGATGTTGAAGAGCACTAAGCCCAGAACAGAGCCCTGGGCACCCCACTACACACTTCCCTCCATGTAGATGCGGTTCCATTGACGACCACTTGCTGAGTATGGCCGGCCAGCCAGCTACGGATCCATCTGGTGGTGATGCTGTCTACCCCACATTTTTCTATCTTATCAAGTAGTAGGTTGTGATCTACTTTATCAAATGCCTTACTGAAGTCCAAGTAAATTATGTCCACAGCATTCCTCTGGTCCACTAATTTTGTCACTTAGTCAAACAATGCAATAAGATTTGTTTGGTATAATCTGGTTTTGACAAACCTGTGTTGGCTTTTAGTAATGACTTTGTTTGCCTCTAGATGTTTGCTGATTCATTGTTTGACTGTCTTTTCCAGGATCTTCCCAGGTATTGAGGTCAGGCTGATAGGTCTGTAATTTCCTGGGTCCATTTTTTTCCTTTTTTGAAGATGGGAACTACATCAGCTCTTTTCCAGTCCTCCGGTATTTCCCCAGTGCTCCAGAATCTTTGAAAAATATAGTTCAGTGATTCTGAGATCACATCTGCCAGTTCCTTAAGAACCTTGGGGTGTAATCCATCTGGTCCTGGCGATTTGAACTCGTCTAGGCTGGACAGGTGCTCACTTACCATTCTCTTGCCTATCTTAACTTGTGTTTCTATTCTGTTTTTTATGGCACTATTTTTGATAGGTTGGTCTGTTTTTTCCCTTTGTGTAAAGACAGATGCAAAAAACGAGTTAAATAGTTCTGCTTTCTCCCTGTTGCTTGTCACCTTCTTGCCACTTTCACCCACTAATGGACCAATCATTTCCTTCACTTTTTTCTTGTTTTTTACATGTTGAAAGAAGCTTTTTTTGTTATTTTTGACTTTGATCACAAGCCTTAGTTCATTTTGAGCCTTGGCTTTCCTCACTTCATCTTTGTAGGCTCAGACTATTTGCTGATATTCTGACTTAGTTATGTGCCCCTCTTTCCACTTTCGATACTTATCCTTTTTATCTTTCAATTAAGTTGCAGTATGAGCAATAAAATATAACCTGACAAGTTAACAAGTTTCAACTACAATACTATGAATCCATAGGTACTATATGCTAAGTAGAAGAGTGATCTTGCACAAGCAACCCCCAAGTAAAAATGTAAATAAAAACTATTTATTCATGAAATGTAAGAGCTGGCCCAATATGTTTCAACTCAGGGCAGCTTATAACATATACAGCAAGAATGCAATAAAACCACAAAAAACATTGAAAATTCATTTAAAAAGCAGTCTTTTAGAAAAGCCAGAATATTACACAAGGGGTCTATTATCTCCTTCGACCCAGGATCTAGAGACAAAACCAGTCTTTAAATAGGTCAGGCTAGAGCCCATATAAATGTTGGTGTAAATCATGTTCCAGAGGACAGGTGCTATTGCAGAGAAGGCCTGCTTCTTGGGACACCAAGGTAACATTGTGCAATCAATAGAACTGGAGCAGGACAATTCTATCAGAGTGAAATAAGTAGAAACTATAAGGGAACTACAACTCCTCAATCTCTTCTGAACAGCTTTACAGGTAATAACCAGCACTTTGAATTGCATCCAACTGCCAATCAAGGCATTGGGTTGAGATTTTGATAGCATCAAGCTGGATGTCAACTTACTTAACCCTGTTATTTAAGATGAATCTGGAAAATGAATATATCAAAGATTGTACAGTAAAGTAGGCAAAAAAATGTGGACATAACATAATACTGGATAAATGGGAGAATGTATGGACTAATGGTTTGATCATATGTTGCAGTCTTGTAAACATGTTAAATCATAATGGATAAACATAATAATGATAATGCAGAAAATATTTAAGATACAAATATTAATCTTACTTTTCAGTATTGGTGTGTAATTGGAGACTACAGTGATGTAGTAACCCCATAACTAGATATATCAGCTGATAAAGTAATTAAAGAAACACAAGGTAAACTGCCCCAAACTTTTTTTGAGCTGACCAATACTTTAGGTTTGATCATTGTTTGGACTAACAAAAGACTTGACCTTCTTTTCAGAGAGACACAAATCCTTTTCTAGAATGGATATGATTTGTGTTACAAAAAAATTTGCATCACAAAGAACTAAAGCTATTATTCTTCCAAAAACTTTTTCTGAGCATAATCCAGTGTCTTTACATCTTAAATTTGGTCTGCAGTCTTTTAAATAGAGATTAAATGAGTCTGTTTTGTTAAAAAATGTAAACAGGTACTTCATGGCTATTTTAATAATAATTTAGGTAAGAGAACTATTTTAACAACAGTTTGGGATGTTTGTAAGACTGTGATACCAGGATATTTTATACAATACAATACAGCAATTAAGAAGAAGATGGATGAAAAAATCCAAACTGTGCTACAAGAATTTAGGAGAGGGAACTCCAGAATTCACCAGAAGATCCTAACATACTTAACCAACTAAATTATTACAACAACAAATTTCTTTGTGGACTGCTTCAGATACTGAAAAGAAACTTAAATATTTCAAACAGCACTTTTTTGAACATGCAAATAAACCAGGGAGATGGTTGGCATACAAATTAAGAAAACAGATAGAAAAGAAAATGATAACCAAGCATCAAGAGGGGAATAAGACCTATGTGGATAACAAAAACATTAAAAGACTTTTTGGGAATTATTATACCAGTTTATACAAAGAACAAGAAATCTCTTGTTACTATGGAGCTCTGTATACTGTATAACAACTAAAAATCTTCCTAAACTATCAGAAAACTACAAGCAAATTTTGAATAGTCCAATAACAACTTTTGAAATAACAGAAAAAATTAAAAGAGCTAAAAGAGACAAATCTCCGGGACTAGATGGCCTACCAAGAAGATTCTATAAAATTTTCAAAGATCAACTACTTCTTCCGATGAAGGACTTAATGAGTTCTATCTTACAAGGTGTTAGAAGTAAAGTCTTCATCCTGGTTCATCCAAGCTGGGAATAAATAAACAAAGATGGCGACTGCTTTGGGAAGAAGGTTACAGTTTATTGCAGAAAGATGGTTCTTCAGGAAAGTGCAGAGAAGAAAGAAGGAGCAGAGGAAGGGGAGATTGAGCACATGGACAGTAGGTTTTATACCCCCCCTAGCCCTTTGTTTGGAATAGTTTCCTGTTCCTGTGGCATGAACCTTGAGGCTGTTTCTGAGTGTTTGTCTAGGCCTTGATATCTGTGGTTTAATTCTATTATCATATCCTGCTTCCCAGGTGATGGGGCTGACTCCTAGAGTTTGGGTTGGGGTATGCAGATCTTCTCTTTTGTCTTCTTGATTGCTCTAGCTCCAACTTTCTGATGGTTTTACATTTGCATTTGTATAGGGCTAAAGTCTTGCTTGGGGCAGAGAGATAGATTTGGAGCCAAGTTTGGTTTTAAAAAGTCCTTTTAAGGAAAAATATATTTTTCTGCCCTTTTTAATATTTCCTTCTGGGCTAACTTTCATCAATCCCCCGCTTTGTGCCTTAAGTGTGTATTTATGACACACTTATTGGCACAACATTAAAATTGATCTGGTCAGGGAGACTTGGTAGACAAGCTTTTGAACTGTTAAGCAAAATAATAATAATAATAAGACATTAATGGAGGCAGCAGAAAAAGATCCCTTTAGTGGCTCCCAAAAGGGGAGCTTGCACCCATAAAGTTCTAAAAGTCAGGGCAAAATTTTGTTAAGTGGAAAAGAAATTTATAGTGTCCAATATTCTGTGCCAATCATTTTCAAATGTTGGATATCACCTTTAGCTTCCAGTCAGGTTTGCATACCTCCCAAAATTCTTCACAGCCATGGTTCTCCTTAGTACATGACCACTGGCTGCCCAATTTCAAGGGTTGTTTCCTGCCTTAGCTCTTAATTCAGTGCATCCAGGTTTGCAATGTCCAATATGCCAGGCTATTAAATTTTCTTTAAATTGCACATACTGAGCTCTAGGAATCCCAATCTGGGCTCACCAGTGCAAGATATTCAGGGCTGAAGTTTGGGATTTTTCCTATTGCTTCCTTAGTCAGGGCATATGAATTGCAAATCACCTGAGGGGGCCTAGTTCCCTCCCCCCTGGAATCTGTTGGAAGTTGGTCCCACAAAGCTTTGGTGCAATAGAGCAAAAATCAGCCTGGGGGGAACTTTACTAAAGGTAGGTGGAGGGGATAGACTCAAGTGTAATTCTGAATGGTGTGTGTGTGTGTGCATGTATGTGCAGCTACTTTTACAAAATAGTCAATACAAACATTCTGGGTCAATTTTCCCTCCCACCAGATAGAAGTCCAAGGTGTTCAGTACTTGTTCTCCCACCTATTCCCAAGTGCCATCTCTCCATTAATACATTCAACTGGCTTGTTACAATACAAATGGGGCAAGAAAGAAAAGTTTACAATGAGTTTCCACCCTCCCCCCACAGTCTTAATTTTCTCTTCTGAGGCTTCACATGGCACCACCTTCCTTCTGCAGCTCTCACAGGCATCTGGGTAAATGGTAGGACTTGGGAAGATGTTCCCCACTCAGATTGCATGGTGGCTTTTTAGTGGATGGCTGGATTCAAAACTCAATTCCATGGCTCAAATGGATGGAGGCAGCATCTGGGTCTGTGTGTTCTGCTTCCAAAGGCTTGCGAGAGGGTTTCAGGGCTGAAAGATACAAGAACAAGGTCTCCCCCCGCTTTCTGGGTGGATTCTACCAGGAGAGGCAGACAAAAGGTATGGCGAACAAAGGGCAGGAAAAGAATTGGAAGGGGGGTAGCTTGCAGGCAGTTTGAAAATGCTGAAAACTCCAAATAATTTTAAAAGCCTAATATTTTAAGGTGTGCAACTTTCCAGAGGTAGGAGAACATTTATTCTAAAATAGATAACATTATTTTAGAGATTAGAAAATGCTTATTTGTTTCAGAAAAGTTTCACAGTAGTTTCACCAGTAAGTGATAGGATAAGAAAAGTAACTTTAAAAAATTATTTCCCCACACAAGCAGACTTGAGTTTCAAAAGGCTCTTGTAGATAGACACACATTTTTCAGGAAAAGGAAAGATAAAACACATACAGTAAATGCAAGTGAAACTTTTCCAACAGATAAACTTAAAACAATCCCTCATGGTAACTTAAGGCTGTTCTTGAGCGTACACAGAGAGAAAGAGGAAAACAAACAAACAAACAAACACCATTCTTTTTCTTCACTCTGTTTGTTGGCCAGACAAACAGAGTGAGGTATTTCCTTTTTGTGGCTTATTTTTAAGCATAATTTCTAGCAGAATTTAAAATTCTTTTTTCTTTGGATTTGAAACAGTTAATAGTCACATTTACCTCTCATGCACAGACTTTGACAAACATATACACAAAGACAAGCGAACAGAAGTCTTAGTTTTACACATCCTAGTCATTCCCACCATAAATTTCAGATAACTCAAGTTAGGGAAGGCACATATTTTAAACATACCACGTGGTTGCATAGAGAAGAGAGAGAGAGAGAGAGAGAGAGAGAGAGAGAGAGAGAGAGAGAGAGAGAGAGAGAGAGAGAGAGAGAGAGAGAGAGAGAGAGAAAGACAGAGAGAATCACTATTTCTTATTTTCCCTTTTAAGTACCTTTATTTAGCCAAATTGGTTTCCCAGCAAGGCCCTAAGCAAAGTCTTTCTTTCATACACTACACAGTCGAAGTCTCCTTGTGAGACTTCTTTCCTAACTTTGCATTGCTTACAGGGCCTTACCAGCTAGTTGCCCAAATCCAATTCTTTCATTCACTCATTCCATTTCATTTTCACACATTCTCTCCCTTTTCCCTAACAAAAGGTTCTGTGCTCTGGCCAACCCCCATGCTTTCCAGGTTCTGCCAATTAAACAGATCCTTTCTGCGTCTAGGAAAGACCAGAAGCAGCAAAATCCAATTGTGAGTGTCTACAATAGACTTTATGGTCTCTATAACGGTTTGAGGATCCGCACGAAAGGTGGCAGTATCCTTTTTCCAAACAACCAAATCGGACGGGGAGAAAGGGGTGTGGGTTAAAATGTGTCCTGTCTGGCCCCTCGGTCGCCCGGGTATGGGCCTGTTCAACAAGGGGGCCATGAAGGTCGGTTCAGGGTTATCTAAGGGAGGCTGGGGGTCCAAGTTGACTTGGGTCGGGTTCCTCTGTCTGGATAGTTCGACCCAGCAATACCAGTACGGTAGTTAGGTTGGCTCTATCCTTGACCTAAGTTCTTTTAGTATTCTGATTTCTAGGGTGCCACCTTCGGGCCAAATTTGTCTCCCGCGGTCATCTTTAAGCAAAGCCCATTTCCTACATAATTCCCCTAATCGCTTCTTCTTCATTCCAGCCTAGACAGGAAGCTGATTCCTGTCCCAGGCTTCGAGCAAGCTCTCAACTGGGAAACCCACTTCGGCCCTTGAATTGGAACTCCCCAACCTTTTATAACGGGGTTTTAAACCCACTTCAGCCCTTGAATTGGAACTCCCCATTCTTTTATAACGGGATTTTCCTTTCAATGTTAAAGGGCACTAACAGTCGAAGTCTCCTTGCGAGACTTCTTTCTCCTAATACAGTCGAAGTCTCCTTGCGAGACTTCTTTCTCCTAATACAGTCGAAGTCTCCTTGCGAGACTTCTTTCCCAATACACAGTCGAAGTCTCCTTGCGAGACTTCTTTCCCAATACACAGTCGAAGTCTCCTTGCGAGACTTCTTTCCCAATACACAGTCGAAGTCTCCTTGCGAGACTTCTTTCCCAATACACAGTCGAAGTCTCCTTGCGAGACTTCTTTCCCAATACACAGTCGAAGTCTCCTTGCGAGACTTCTTTCCCAATACACAGTCGAAGTCTCCTTGCGAGACTTCTTTCCCAATACAGATTCTCGGAGGTGAGCGGCCACCTCTGCTCGGGGCTACTGCTTTAATATTTACTGGCAGAAGGGGTCCTGGCTTGCCCAGAATAGAGTTTTCTCTCTCTTTCTCTGCCCGCTCGGTCCTCCTCTCTCACCAGAAGGTCTCACGCTCCGGTGCCCCCCCTTGCTTTCCCGAATTCCACCGGTCACGGCTCTACTAGAGCTAGCAGCAGGTCGGGGTGCGGCTAGAGGGCACACGGAGGGAGCGAGCTCCAGCTGATTCTAAGAGGAGGATGCCTCACATACACACTCATGCATTCTTCCTTTCGTTCCCCCAGACCCTTTAACCTAATAGATTTAAATTTGGTGGCACTTACCCTCTTTCCTGGTAGCTGTTCGAGCATAAGACTCAAAAACTCCCTTTGCTACCCGATGCCGACCGGGCAGGGTCCGAGGAGGCTTCCCCACGGATCAAAGTGTCTGCTGCCGGCTGGGTGATGACTCTTCCGGGCCCGGTCCGGTGGCTGGGTGAGCTGGAAGTCCCTTCGTAGGTCGCCAGATTGTTGGGAGGAATTCCCCCGTTCGGTTCTTCCAGCCGGGATTCTCCTTGACAGCGCAGTGCAGAAGAAATAGATCGTGAAGCCAGCTACCAGAAAGAGGTTTTATTTCGAGGATCAGCGTTGAGTGACAATTCAGCTCGAGTCCCCAGCTAGCTAGACAGAGTGATCTTTAAACAGGGGTTTTTATACCCTTTTGTGGTTTCCAAACTTGTCATTTCTGATTGGTAACAAACTTACCATTTCTAATTGGTGAGTTAAAATTTGTCTTTCTTGATTTGCTGGTTTGTGACTATTGTTAGTTCCTTTTTCTTGCCTAAAAGGTGTTAATTACTTTTATTGTTGTGTCCTGATTGCTGCTAGCTGGTTCCTCATTGTGTGTGTCAAGTGTTTGCTGTTTTAGCCTCAGGCTGCTGTTGACCCAGTTTAGTTGGGGTGTTCCTAGATTATTTCTTAGTTGGGCTGGGGAGGGGGTGTCCAACTCTCATCAAAGGGAACCCTATACCAGATTCTTGGAAGGATACCTACATTTGTTTAAGTCTTTCAGCTAAAATAGATGTAAAAAGTTTGTTGTCATTATTAAGGAGATAAATTGGCCTGTAGTTCTTCACGGAAGTTAATACCAGAAGATGGACAGGATTTAACTTCCGTGAAGAACTACAGGCCAATTTATCTCCTTAATAATGACAACAAACTTTTTACATCTATTTTAGCTGAAAGACTTTAAAAAGTTTTACAGGATTATATACATGAAGGCCAGTGTGGTTTCTTACCTAAAAGACAACTAAAAGATAATGTAAGAGTAATTTTGAATATAATTGAGTACTTACAACAATGTAATGACAAACAGGTTGCATTAATCTTTCTGGATGCAGAAAAACCTTTTGACAACTTGAACTGAGCCCTTATGTTTAAAGTAGTGGAAAAGATGGATTTTGGATTGGGTTTTTATACAGGGTCTCAAGTCCATCTATACACTCCAGAAAGCTTGAATTATGTTGAATGGAGCCTTTACAAAACCATATGAAATCCAGAAAGGATCAAGACAGGGGTGTCCTTTATCCCAGAGGTCCCCAACCTTTTGGGCACCAGGGACTGGTTCCGTGGAAAGAGGTTTTTCCACGGACCGAAGGGTGCGTGGTTTTGTGTGCTGCCTCCATCCCACAGATGGGGCTTTGCTTGTTTCGGCAGACTGGTTGCTGGCATGCTATGGGCTGGTACTGGTCCATGGACCAGGGTTGAGAACCCCTGCTTTAGCCCCTTTATTATTTATTCTAGTGTTGGAACTGTTAAATAGAGATATTAGATAGGATAACAGAGCAAAAGGACTATAAATTAAAACACATAATTACAAATTAAGTGCATTTGACGATTTGGCATTGATTGTGCAAGACCTGCTAGAGAACATTGAACATGTTATGAGGAAGATTAAAATATTTGGAGAAATGGTATGTTTAAGAATAAATAAATCAAAGATGACAATACTGACTAAGAACATAAAGATGAGAGATCAGAAGAAATTGGAATTTAAAACTGGTTTTAAAGTTGTGAAAAATGTACATTACTTGAGGGTGACTCACACTGAGGAAAATTCTAAGATTTACAAAAATAATTATGGTAAAATATGAAAGGAGATAAAGTTGATTTTAGATAGATGGCAAAAATTAGATTTGTCATTAATGGGAAGAATTTCAGTAATTAAAATGAATGTACTACCTAGAACGTTATTTTTATTTCAAACTATACCGATATTGATTAGAGATTCCACTTTCAAACAGTGGCAGAAAGATATATTTAAATTTATTTGGCAAGATAAAAAACCAAGAATTAAATAAAGTTGCTACAAGATTCTAAAGATAGAGGAGGTCTGGGTTTGCTGTATCTTAGATTATATTATGTTGCTTGTTGTCTGGTATGGCTAAAAGATTGGATAACTTTAAAAAAATTCAAGGCTATTAGACCCCCTGATTTGAGATTTGGGTTGCATGCTTATCTGTGGTATGACAAAGTAGAAGTTAACCCTGGTTTTGAAATTCATGGTATTAGGCAATCAATTGCAGTATAAAAGAAGATTAGCTGATAAATGTGCCACTTTTGATATCACTCATGAAGCGCTACATAGAACAGAGAGGATTTTTTTCTTGGTTTTTTGTACACAAGATTTTTTTTCTTTTTTCTATTTTGATTTTTATTCTTATTGATAAAAAGAAATAAATTAATAAAAAAGAAATAGTAAATAGTTCTTGTATTTAATACCGGCTCCTGGAACTATTTTAATGGCTTCTTTAAATTCTTGTTGCATGAGTAAGTAATGACTTATCTGTAATCAGTCCATCTTGTGAGAAATAACTATCAAATGCCCTGCATATATCTCTTAGTAAGTGGGTAGCATGCAATAGATAGTTAGCTTGCAAAATAATTGCTAGATGATACATCTTAGCTTGCCAATAATAATGTGGACATGCTTGGGTGGAATAGGGTTTGATTAAACTTGTGCCAAACTAACCAAAATGAGCAGAAATTGGTGTCCTTACCATTTGCGGGGGGTGCTGCTAGTGGCATAGCATTTTTCAAAAGCCTCAATTGACCAAAACCCTGATGGTGAAAATCCCTGTGTAAGAGCCCTTATGGTGATTTAGGGTGAAGATGCAATTAGTGAATAGTAATAGGACCACTTCAAAGATTTGAAGTGGTCCTATTATATGTACTCTGTGTGTGTGTGTGCGTGCACGCGCGCGCGCGTGCACTGGCACGTGTCTGTTTGTGGCTAAAAGCTGTATGTGTATTTAATGACTGGATAAAAGCTGTTATTGTTTCCTTACATATCAGGAAAAAGAACGTAAACATTAAATGGGGATTAGTTTGTTATTTATATTTGAAAAAGTGTTAGGCAGAACCCTGATGCTGGGCAGAACAAGATTTTGCATATCGACAGGTCATTGTGAAATATATTGATGTTAAAAAATGTAAACTTTAAATTCACAGAAGTGCAAGATAAAGTAAATAGTCTTGAACTATGGAATGTGGATCTGAAGCCTAGTTGCTGGCTGTAATTATGAGAGGAATATGGGAGTAAGCTGTGAGAATAAATGAATGGCTTAATATTAACTAGGGAATAAAACAAGGCCTTGCGATTTCTCCTACATTGTTTAATGTACTGTCTTGATAAATTACATATATACGAAAATGCTTATGATGACATTACAGGGGTTTTGGCTAGGAATGTGAATACACTGTGTTTGGCATAATTTCTATTTGGGACAACACTTGGTCCTTACAGTAACATCAGGCCAGTTTTGGTTTCTTAAACAATCTAGTCTAGATGCTAATGTTGGATTACTTTGGCAGAATAGGTAGCCATCATGAACTATTGCCTTAATTTAAATGGATTCTATCTGGATTGACTAATCTCATTTTGGTAACTGACAATCCAGCTGTAAGAATGCCTTTACCCAGAAAATAATAAATTGTACATTATTCTCAGATAACTTATGTACACTAAATAAGTATTAAGCAATACAATTGGTTGCACAATACTTCCTGAAATTAGAACTTCAGTTCAACATAAAGTTCAGCTACCCAGTTTCGGCAGAATCCCAACTTTATTTGACTTCTACTCAGGCATCTTACACCTTGATCTGTACCAAATATTGATGGGTGTCATTATAGCATCCTTCCGTCTGTAGGTATTACAAAACTATAACTTGTAGTTTACACCTTTGTACTATGGACGAAATCTAAACAATTCAATTGTATTTTTTGCCTTATTATTTTCTCCTTTTTTTAGCAATAATATATGGTAAGATGATAGTCATGTAGCCTTTCTATTGGCCAACAAGAACTTTCAGATTACTTACAAAGTTAGAAATTGCTATTACCTAGATCAGTGGTGGCAAACCTTTTAGAGACCAAGTGCCTAAACTGCAACCCAAAACCCATTTATGTATCACTGGGTGCCAGGTGGGCGTGGCCTGCTAGGTGGGAGTGGTCTGCTGGGTGGGAGTGGCCCACTGGGTGGGAGTGGCTATGGTGTTCATGGCAGACTGGTCGAGCATGGCCAGGGTAGGCGTGGCCAGCTCAATGTTGCTCCTGGGGAGGGATGCCTGTGAAGGCCGGACAGGGTTGGGGGAGATACAGGGGGTATCTGGTGGGTGGGGCAGTGGGCAGGAGGGTGTTTTGCTCAGCTGATGGCTTGGGGTGAATGCTGCCATCTCACGAAAGCAGGATGAAAACTCCAAAAAGTGACAAGGAAAAAAAGTTAAAACAGAAGAGTGTCTTGCAATGGTTTTCTTCCCTGGGGGGCAGTGGGGGGAGACTCCTGAGCCCTGCAGCTCTTCTGAGGGGGGGAGGAAGAGAGTGGGGAGGGGCTGTCCTGGGATTGGGGCTCCTTGTGTCTTCCGCTGCCTGCCTGCACTCTTCTGCTGCAGATGCCACGGCTCCACTTGCCTGGCACAGTGAGGACGTGCTCGCGCATGGGGACACACTTTCCATGCTGTGCCGGGACTGGGCTGAGAGAATGGTTCCCTGAGCCCTGGCCGAGCCGCAACACAAATCACCCTGCTGCTGCTGCCGTTTCCCCCCCACCCCCTGCACGGATCGCCCTGCTGCCACCACCACTTGGAAAAGGCCTCTGTTGCCCAGATCTATGGCGGCAGAGCGATTTCACACACACCTCATGGCTGATCTGGGCGGCAGAAGCCTTTTCCAAGCTTCTAGAGCTCAAATCCATGGCCGCGGGGTGATTTTGCAGTGTCTCAACAGTCCGATCCGGAGTCCGGAGGTCTGGAAAAGGCCTCTACCACCCAGATCGGCCGTGGGGAGGCACAAAATTGCTCTGCAGCCTTAGATCTGGGCAGCAGAGGCCTTTTCCAGGCCTCCAAAGCCCGGATCGGGCCACTAGGGCTCCAGAGGCTTGGAAAAGGCCTCTGCCACCCAGATCGGCTATGGGGACACGCGAAATCACTCTGCAGGCTTACCTAGACTTGTGGTTGCAGTTGCATCCACAATCCAGCCCGGATCCACCCAGCTTTTGCAGCTGCTCCGACTCACAGTGCAGAGAGAGAGAGAGAGAGAGTGCAGGCACACATGGAGAGGCACAGGGGAGAAGCCTGGCCCCGCCTCCCTCTGGGGTGATGGCACGTGTGCCCACAGGGATGGCTCCGCGCCACCTGTGGCACGCGTGCCATAGGTTCGCTACCATGGACCTAGATCTAAAAAGATCCAAAGATTATCCTTCCTGAAGACATTTCTACTATTTTTCTTCTTTATGTGTCTTTTTTGTATTTGTTTGCTTGTCTGTTTGTTGTTTTGTTGACCTTTGGTAATAACAAAGTTTTTGACCTGATGATTTACAAACTGTAATTACAGGGTGGACATAAAATAAGGTTGTTTGGGTTGATTTGGGTTTAGTATAATATGTGAACATAATGTAAATCTGAGTAAATATTTAAATCCAGATTATAGTTTACATCACTTCTTGTAGGTGATTCTTTCTAAGCCTACAATTATTTCAGCAACACTTTCCATTCATAACGTAATGAGATAATGCCAACTATGTCTTTGGTTCTTTGTACTGTCCAGCATTCTTCATTCTTCTATTTGAATCTGTCTTTTTATTATTAAAATGTTACCTAATTTATGAGCACAAGTACACTAGCTTAATAACACCACCAGATTTTAATGTAAATGGCATTTGTTGAATTTCCTGCAATCCAAAGATGTTTTTCAATTTTTTTGTGATATGATTATGATACAAAGTTTCCTTGAGCTAAGCTGGTTTATTTGCAATTGTGTAAAGGTTTGACATTGCCTTCTTCCAATATATATTTATTTACTAGTCTACAGCTCCAGCCTGCTACTCTGATCATTTATAATCCTAGTAGTAAGCAGGGCTGTCACTCCATAGCTCTTTCAAGATCAGTCGGGTTTGGCTATATTTTACTATCTGCTAATTTTCTAAAGAGCTCTGAATAAGAATGATGTAAAATCAAGCTCTTTTCTAGTAGATAGTGACATTCTCACATGAATTTTTAAATGCATTAGTATTTACATTTAGAATTGTCCTGTTCTGTCCTTCAAAAGTGTCACCCAATATAAATTTAAAAATATCATGTGGCAAAAGCCAAACCATTTTGGAATAAGAAAGTATAAGAAAATGGGACATTTTTTTTTAGTACAAATGATAGTCACTAAAAAAAAAGAATAAACTAGAAAACTAGAAAAATAGTCTCTCATATGCAAATTAACATAACAACTAGACTATTTTACCTATGACTTCCAACTCTTCTTTTCAGGATCATGTTCATGATTTCTTATTTTAAGTCTGTAAATAACTGCACATAGCTAGTAAGTATATATTCAAATGTATGCAGAAAGATGTCATACCAAGGTTGTGTCAACCTTTTTTCACTTAGAGCAGGGGTGTCAAACTCAATTTCATTGAGGGCCGCATCAATGTTGCCCTTGGGGGGCCGAGTGGGTATGGCCAGGGTGGGTGCGGCCTACTGAGTGGGTGTAGATGGAGTGGGTGTGGCCTATTGGGTGGGTGTGGCCAGCTCTACATCATTCACATCAAGGGTGCCTGTGGGGGCCTGGGCAGGAGTGGAACAGATCTGAGGGTCTCTGGCAGAAGGGGGTGGGACCAGGGCAAGTGCCAAAGCATGATCCACTGGAGGAGCCTCACTGTTCCTCTCAGGCCATGCGGGGGAAGGGGATGGATGGTGGTGCGGGCTGCCAGGAGCTCTGGACAACAGAGATCAAATGCCCAGCCTGGCCGGACTTCCAGTTCCGGTATGCGGCGACACCAGTCGTGTCTGGGGACTTGTCTCCAGCCCGGCTGGGTTTTCTGCATCGGTAGAACCCCCGGTGGATCGAAAGTTGCCCTGGAGGGGCAACCACCGAGAAGGAGGCTTGCTGGTGGCTGTGGGAGAGTGGCAGCTTCTCCCGCAGCTCCAGCTATTTCCTTAGGGCCGACAGAGCAACGATCGTCCTGCAAGATTGCCAATTATCCTGCTGCACCAGCCAAAGTCACAATTACAACTAAACGATATTAGACCCACTGCAGAGGATCTGGGTGAGACCCTTTTAGCTCCTCTCTTTCCCTTGTTTTTTTTTTTTTGCCTGAAAAAACTTGGTTTGGAATTATTTCCCCATTTGGAAAGGGCAGCTTTTGTATGTGTGGGAAGAGAGGCGTTGAGAATAAAAACTTTTAAAGGACTACACTCTATTTTTATTCACTTTGGGATACAGAAAAAAAACGTTTTTTTGAATTTTATTAAGAGCTAATATTGGAAGAATACTTCTTTCTCCACTCTTTAAAAGAGAGAAAAAAGGAAAAAAAAAGGTGTCTGGAAAAGTTTTTTTTATTTACTGAGGACATCTAATGGTGAAAAGTCAATGTTGCAACTATTCTTTGGATAGAAACCTGACCTTCAAAATATTCCTAGAAGAGATAAGCTGGTGCAGCTGTGGGAACTGAGAGGGTGGACACTGTTTAATTACAGCCTTCATTAAAAATAAATAAATAATATCAATAAAGAAGAAAAGACTGTCTTTGATTACTTTTAAAATGGAGAAACTTCACTCCCATTTAAATTGCAAGCTTATACTGGAAAAGATTTATGAGGTTTCTGAAGAAATATTTATTTATTTATGAGACTTACATACTGCTTTAAGTGCGAGCACTCTCTAAGCGGTGTATACCAATAAGCAATGTATATATATATTTGCATTGCCCCCAACAATCTGGTCCTCATTTTACCTACCCCAGAAGGATGGAAGGCTGAGTCAACCTTGAGCTGGTGAGATTTGAACCGCTGACCTGCTGAACACAGTCAGCTAAAGTGGCCTGCAGAACGAAGAGTCAATGCTACCCCAAACTTTCAAACTGACTTTCAGATCACATTTGTTTCTGCTATAAACCAAAACATATCAGAAGAGGAATTAAAGGAAATTAAAGATGAATTTGTTACAATGAAAGAGATCACCACAGAACTAAGAACCAGAGATTATTCTTCAAACTTTAAAAGTGACTTTCAGATTACACCTGACTACTCTACAAACCAAAATACACTAAAAGATGACTTTATTGAGGATACAGAGGAACTTATTTCATCCTACAAGCATCTTATCTGTATTTGTGAAGACCAGAAAAAAACAAAGATTGAGATTTGAACCTTTAATGCAGTGAGGTTTCAAGAATAAAAGAAATGGAGGTCCAATTCAGATGACAGGAAGCGTATTACTGCCTCAAATATCATCACAAGCAACAAAGAGAGATTTACCAGTTGAAAGGGAAGCATTGTTGTGGAAACCTGCTTGGCAGAAAAAAAAGCCTAGAATAAGACTGAAAAGAGAAATTTAAAATTATATATATTGGATATAAGGCATTTTAGAACTATGGACTGAGTTAAGGATTAAGTTTTTGAATAGAAATAAGAAAAAATGGGTGATTAATGTATGAAAATTACTATATAATGGAATGAAGAAAAATGAAGAGATGTTTTAGATTGGGATTGAATTAATAATTAATTGAATATGATTTTAATAAGATGATGTATTTTGTCTGATAATATGGATGATATTAGGTTTGATAATTAATTAGATAAAAACAGAACCTTGTCTAAAGGACTCAAATGATTTAAGGTTGTTATTATTATGTTAACAAAAAAATTGATGGATTGATGGATTAGATATGTATAGGATAGATTAATATTTTATTTTAATTGGGAGATATTTGTGGAAGAAGAAATAAATAAGATGAAACTAAAGAATTAGGACATCTTTGGAAGGGATATCTGAACTGATAATGTGTGTATTTGAAGTTAAATTAGATTATGGTCTTGTAATTGCATAAAGCTTTAAAACAGGTTTAGGATTAATAGAAATTTAAGGTAGAAATGCCCAGCTTGGCCCTTGAGCACCCGTGGCACCAAGCCCAGCCCACTTCCCCAAGGGGGCACCCAGCTGCATTTACCTCCTCCTCAAGGCTGCTACTGCTGTGCTTGCTCTCTTTACCCAGGTTGCTCATGATGGGTATGAGGGCAAAGTCAGAGGGAAGCCCATTCCCTCTCCATGGGAGGAGACACAGCTTTGTATCCAAAGCTTCCTTAACAATAGGATGAGAGACCCCCAGGATAGGCCAGGAGGAGGGGGCAAGGGGATGGTGAAAGGGCAGCAGGGCAGGACTAAGGCGGGACTTCCCTCAGACCCTCCCTCTCCTTCTTTCCTTCCTTCTTTACTTCCTTCCTTCCTAAGTACAGAGTGGTGGGAAAATATTTGAGATGAAGGAGGGAGAAAAAAGGGCAAGAAACGCAGCTGGGGAGGTGTCACCCTTCATGAGGAATGAAGAAATGCACCATCACTTGGAAGTGGCCAGCACATGGCCCTCACCTACTTCACATATCTGATTTGGTGGGCTCTGGGGGAGGGGATGCCATGAGCAGCGTGACAGTCAATGTTACCTGTGGAATGCCACCCAGCCCCCAGCCTGCCCGATTTCGGCAGGTAGCGGGGCGCTCTCCTCACAGTGCCAAGAGGCTGAACCAGGCAGCGCAAATCCAAAAAGAAGTGTGATGCCACCCAGCCCTCAGTCTGCTCAGTTTCAGCAGGCAGCGGGACGCTCTCCACCGCAGTGCCAAGAGGTTGAGCCGGGCGGTGCAAAGCTCGCCAGCTTTGCACCTTGCTGCCTGCTGAAACTGGGCATGCTGGGGGCTAGACAGCATTGCACTTCTCATCAGATTCGCGCCACAGGCTCAGCTCTCGGCGCTGTGAGGAGAGCACCCCGCTGCCTGCTGAAACTGGGCAGGCTGGGAGCTGGGTGGCCTTGCATTTCTTTTTGGATTTGTGCCACCCGACTCAGCCTCTTGGCACTGTGAGGAGAGCGCCGCACTGCCTGCTGAAACCCCTCCCCCAGAGCCCATCAAGCCAGATATGTGAAGTAGGCGAGGGCCATTTGCTCGCCACTTCCAGGTGATGGTACATTTTTTCATTCCTCACAAAGGGGGACATCTCCCCATCATGCACCCAGGGGGCCAGGCTGATATGGCAGGGGCTGGTTCCTCGCTGTTTCCAGACGGCATTGTGGAGCTAAGACTGAATGAGTTTTAGCATAGATGGCCACCACAAAATTGTATATTGGCTCCTGGCCAGCCTGGGCCAGGGCCAAGGAAGTGGGGGCCATTCCCTCACTGTTTCCAGGATGGCTTCGCGGGCCACATGAAACCACTTCGCGGGCTGCATCTGGCCCCTGGGCCTTGTGTTTGACATGTCTGACTTAGGGATTTAAACATACACTTTGATCAAAGTTCTGCATGCAACTGTACACTCACATACCTCATATCATTTTTTAAATGGCTCTAGAATGGTTTGCAAACCATCAGTGAGAATAAAACAGTTACTGCCCATTCACTTACAATAAAAAAATTGAAAAAAGAATAAAAGAATGTAAAGATGAAAAAAGTAATAAGTTCAATAACAAGTCTTATAGTTAAACAGCATGACAAGCATCTGAAATGGAATCCTTTGACTCCCTATAAGTTTGGTAACTGGCTTTAAATTTAGATTTCTGCAAAACAGAAATGGCAAATACTTCAGGTATAAGCAACAGTGAAAATCTTATGAATATCTCGGTTAAACGGCAACATAGGTTTAAATAGATCAGCCTTTGCATGCCATGTTATGTTTAAATATACAATGGCAGATTTCATACATTGTGCTAAATTATGATTTGTTTGAATAAGTGTCATCAAATCAGTGTTGATTCTTATTGACCATAAAAATAGAATTTCTTCATCTTGAGTTTTTAGTCTTTCAAGAGTAAATTCACTTCTATTGTAGCTGAATCCATTCACCTTGATCATCTTCTTCAACTTCTCCTTGTACAAGGGACTTCTCAAATTGCATGATTTGTCAAAAACATACTAGTTTGAGCCTTTCAATTGTAGCTCAAGTGAAAATTTTGAATCTATTTTTGCTTGGATAATTTGTGTGCTTTCCTGACTGTACATGGTATCCTCAAAGAGTCCAGCATCAAAGTTCTAAAATATCAATATTCTTTTGAATTTGCTGCAACATTTTACTTTCTGTCTTGAGCACAAAGTCCAGACCAGTTTCCAAGTAGAAACAAAGCTGGATATGTTCTTTTCTCTAATTAAAGCTGTCAATATTGCCATTCCTACCGTACTAGCTCTTAAAAAGATGGGAGTACCAGACCATCTTATTTGTCTCTTGAGAAATCTATATATGGGTCAAGAAGCAACAGTGAGAACTGGACACGGAACCACTGATTGGTTCAAAATTGGGAAAGGAGTCCGGCAAGGCTGTATTTTGTTGCCCGTCTATTTAACTTATATGCAGAGCACATCATGAGAAAGGCAGGGCTAGATGAATCAAAAATTGTAATTAAGATTGCCAGGAGAAATATCAACAACCTAAGATATGCAGATGATACCACTCTAATGGCAGAAAGTGAAGAGGAACTAAAGAGCCTCTTGATGCAGGTGAAGAAGGAGAGTGCAAAACTTGGCTTGAAACTCAACATTAAGAAAACCAAAATCATGGCATCCGGCCCTCTCAATTCCTGGCAAATAGATGGGGAAGAAATGGAGGTAGTGACAGATTTTATTTTCCTGGGCTCCAAGATCACCTCAGATGAGAACTGCAGCCAAGAAATTAAAAGATGCTTGCTCCTGGGGAGGAAAGCTATGGCAAATCTAGACAGCATATTAAAAAGCAGAGATATCACCCTGCCAACAAAAGTGCATATAGTCAAGGCCATGGTTTTTCCAGTTCAAATGTATGGATGTAAAAGTTGGACCATAAGAAAGGCTGAGCGACAAAGAATTGAGGCCTTTGAACTATGGTGCTGGAGAAGACTCCTGCGAGTCCCTTGCATTGCAAGGCATTCAAACTGGTAAGTCCTAGAAGAGATCAACCCCGACTGCTCCTTAGAAGGCCAGATCCTGAAGTTGAAACTCAAATACTTTGGCCACCTAATGAGAAGGAAAGACTCACTGGAGGAGGGCCTAATGCTGGGAAAGATTGAGGGCAATAGAAGAAGGGGACGACAGAGAATGAGGTGGCTGAAGCAGTAGGCGTGAGCTTAAATGGACTGCACAAGATGGTAGAGGACAGGAAGACCTGGAGGAACATTGTCCATGGGGTCGCGATGGGTTGGACATGACTTCGTAATTAATAACAACAACAATTGTCTAAAAGAGACTTGGCTTGAAGCCCAGACTATAAATAAGACTTTTGCAACCTTGGCAGATATCAGCTGTGAGAAGCCAAGCTGTGTTCCATACTCAGTGAAAACATTATTTTCATTCTCAGATTGCAAAGCTTTTAATTTAACACCACCACTAAGAGAACATGGATGAAGATCAGGAACAGATTCTTTTTATGTTGAAAGCAATTTATGAAACTATTCTTACAGCTACTGATGAAATAAGAAGCTACAGAAAAGAACAAGATGTCAGCCTAGATATACAAACCCAAATTTGATTACAACTAATGAATCAACTACACAGAATATAATAGAAGAAGTGGAACAATTAAATACTATGACAGAAGATTCAACTGATCAACAAACACAGTTAATGGAAAACCCAGAAAAGGGACTGACAGCACTGAAAATGGAAAAGATTTTCTATATAAACCAGAAGAAACCTGAGGATCAAGAAGAAGAACAGACCGAAGGGAAGATAAACATTTCAGGACAACTGCGTCGAGATGGAAAAATAGAGAGACGATTTGTTAGCCCTTCCCAAAAAATGGCAACTGGATGGCCTCTTTTATCTCAAACAATATATATAATAACAGAGGGAGAACTATTTGATGACTTAAAAGCACAGATATGGAAGGTGAGTTGGCAAAGAAAAAAAGCTAGAATAAGGCTGAAGAAAATAGGGGTTTTTGACTTATTAGTGAGGATTAAAATAGAATATACTCAAATAGATAAGATGTATACTTTGAATACTAGATTTTGTTATGAACTGAGATAAAGAAAACTTTGGTCATTTAAAACTTGGAAGTATAAATATTAAAAGTTAAATTTGAATATTTGTTTATAAAGGTTGAATGTAAAAGTAATTAAGATATATATATATAAGCTAAAAAACTATTGATAAATGTAATAATATGTTTTTACTTAGCTGATATAATAAGAACTGAACTAGCTTAAATATGAGATAGTAGACATTAAGAGAAATAGAGAGGAAGTATTTGATGTTGAAACAAGAGATATTTTGGTTATTAAATTTAAGACATTTGGAAATTAATAGAAAATAAGAATGTTACACTGTATTATTAATTAGATGATGTAAGATGGTGAGAAATAGAATATATTCAAATAGATAAGACATGTATCCTGAATATTAGATTTTGTGATGAATTGTGATAAAGGGAACTTTGGTCACTTAAAACTTGGAAATTATAAATGTTAAATGTTAAATTTAAATATTAATGGGAAATTAAAAATTGGGAAAAACTAATTAGGACATTGATTGTCTATAAAGACTGAATATTAAAATAACCAGGATATGTATAAACTAAATATTATTGATAAATGTAAGAATGTTATTTTTATTTAATTGATATAATAAGAATTGTATTAGTGTAAACATGAGACAGTAAATACTAAGGGGAAAAGAGAAGAAATATTTAATGTGGTAGTTTGAAACTTGTACTAAAGATACTTGTATGTCATTGAATTTTTGATTTTGATTAACTCAGCAGCCACGTTGCTTAAATGTAAAATTAGAAAATCAATAAAACATTAAAAAAAGAAAAATAATTCTTGCTGCAGTCAACATATACGATAACAAAATTCCAACCATTTTTCTAACTCCTCATCTACTAATCTTAAAAAAACTTTAGATTTCAATTTTATATTAGTTCTGAAAATCTTCTGCATTATGACATGAATCTGAGCCCAATATTTCTTTCCACCAAAGAAGTTAAAAAGTACCTTCTTTAGAATTATGTTTCTAACATACAGTACACATTTTCGACAATTTCCACAATACATTATTTTATAAAAGGAAAAAAAGTAAAAAGTTGAGGCTATAAATGTTATTTTGTACTTTTTTGCACTGAAAAACATTGGAAGCCAATGCTTTTTGTCTTTCTGTCCTTATCCTATACAGGTAGTCCTCGGCTTATGACCACAATTGAGCCCAAATTTTTTTTGCCGCAGTTGTTAAGTGAATCACTGCAATTGTTCAATTAGTCACATGGTTGTTAAGTGAATCTGGCTTCCCCATTGACTTTGCTTGTCAGAAGGTCACAAAAAGAGATCATGTGACCTTGGGACACTGCAACCGTCATAAACGTGAACCAGTTGCCAAGCATCTGAATTCTGAGCACATGACCGTGGGGATGCTGCAATGGTCATAAGTGTGAAAAATGGTCCTGTCACTTTTTTCAGTGCTGCTGTAACTTTGAATGGTGAAGTGTGGTAAGTCGAGAACTACCTGTAATTCTTCCACTTTCTTATCCTTTCCCATTTCCCTATTATTTTTACTTTCGTTTGTATTTTACATATTATAGTTTCAATAAAATCTATGCAATAAAAATTGCTTTTTCAAAGAACATTTTTATTTCCATAAAGTATCAGAAGAAAAAACATTGTCTGATTCTAATTTTGTAGATATAGACACATAATAGTATCTGAATATCTTTTCCAAGGTCTTTATTGTAGCCTTAATCGGGTGGGGAACTATGGCCATTTTATGACTTGTGGACCTCAACTCCCAGAATTCTGAGAATTGAAGTCCACAAGTCATAAAAGGTCCATAGTTACTCACCCCTGCCTTAAATGCTAGTCTATAGGTTATTTCTTGACTACTGGATGCTTTATTGTAAGCTATTAGTAGCTAATTATCACTTCTGAGACTGATTGTTTTATATACTGCAATTAGTTTAGTCTTCTTTACATTTAATAATGGTATCAATTTTCAATTATATTTCTTGAATTTTATTACTAAAGTTTGCAGATCATTTGCATATGTAACACGATCTTAGTCAAAAGGTGATCATTTGCTTCACTGTCAGATAGTGTTATCGGCAACAATCTGGTAACTGATCTTTCTTCCTCCAGTTTTAAATCTATATTCCTCTTCCAAACCAGCTTCCCTTGGTACATACTTAGCATTGGGATATATGATTATTAGTGGCTTGGCCTGGCTGCAGTTCTATTGGCACGAGTTAGCACATGGAGTGACAAAGAGAGAGAAACACTTCAGTTCTGACCTTGAAGAGCAGCTGTGCTGTCATGAGGGCTGACAAGCTGACCTGGTTGTTAGATTTAGAGATAACATTCCCATTGGTCCAGGCTGGTATATAGGTGTTGGGGACTGGAGCCTGGAGGACATCAACATTCTCAGTTGCTGGGGGATGTGCTGCTTGCCTCAGTCAAAATTGGAGAGGAGAGGAAAAAGACTGGGCAAAATGGAGTGGCTGGAGAGAAAAGTTGGAGAGTGAAATTATATGAAAATACAAAGCAATTGGTAGTTCCTGGTTGGAGGGAGAGAAGAAAAATCCATGGGTAGCTTTCCTGGAAGAAGGGAAATGAAAACCAAGGGAGAGGATATCTTCACCCAAGGAAAAGGAAGGGGAAGGGGCTCATCAGTTTTTGGCAAAGCCCTAGTCTCTAGGGAAGGACTGGGCAGAAGACCCTGAGAAAAGTTCTTTCTCCATGGAGAAGCAGTAGGTACAGGCAGTCCTCAAATTATGGCCGCAATTGAGCCCAAACTTTTTATTGATAAGTGAGTCATTTGTTAAGTGAGTTCCCCCTCATTTTATGACCTTTTTTGCCATAGTTGTTAAGTGAATCAATGCAGTTGTTAAGTTAGTAACATGGTGGTTCAGTAAATCTGGCTTCTCCATGGACTTTGACTGTCAGATGGTCACAAAAAATGATCACATGACCCTGATACATTGTAACCGTCACAAGTCAGTTGTCAAGTGTCTGAATTTTGATCATGTGACCATGAGATGCCGCAATGGTTGTAAGTGTGAAAAATAGTCATAAGTCACTTTTTTCAGTGCTGTTGTAACATTGACGGCCACTAAATCAACTGTTGTAAGTTGAGGACTACCTGTATTCAGCTGAGCAAATCCAGGAGAAAGTCCCAGCTAGTTCTTCTTTTTCCCCTCTCCTAACAAGCCCATAAAGGAGGGAGAGAAGTAGAAAGAAAAAGGGAGGAAGCAGGAGAGCTAAAAAGGGATAGTGTTTAGGAGAGAGACTTAGAAAATCTTATACTGGGCAAACACCAGGATTGTGTTTTATCTACCTATTATAAATACCAGCTGTTATGTCCTGGGCCTGTGATTGACAGAGCAGGTGCAGGAAGCTGCAGAGAGACGGGGGCAGACCACATGGCTGCCCGGGCCAGACAGGCTGTCTCCAGCCGATTGCGCACACGCAAAGCGGAAAAATACATTGCATTTATTGGCTGACGCTGTCCCTGCAAGAGGGTATAAAAGGGATCCACGCCATCTTGTGTGTTGTTCTTCTGACGTTCTGTTGAAGCTTAATAAAGTAACAACTGTTATTGCTCCTGCCTCGTCTCAATGCCTTACCAACGCACAGAACAGAACACCAGCTGTAAATAAGTTCACTCTACAGTAAAAAGCATAAAAGTGTCTACTGTCTTTCTGTGTCACTTGCTACTCTTGCAAAGCAAAATATACCTTGATTGAATAAATAAAGAAGGTATTCAGTGTTGCTCTTTCCTTTGCCAACCTGGAGTCAATCTCATTCACCATCTTCTGTCCACACTCTAGCTTTCTTTTCTTGTCTACAGGATTTATGAGAGAACAATGGCTGCTATAGGGCTCTCATTTTCCTAAGGACATTCCAAGCTTAACATGACTGATTCTAGAAAAATCTTTGATTTGTCACTCACGCCAATTTAGCATTCTTTGGCATTTTCAGTTACTAAGCATGAATCAGCAATAATATTTCTTGTTTATTCTCTTTTTCTGAAACCAGTTTAAACATTTTGCATTTCATTTTCCGTTTAGGGTCCGAATATACTTTTGATGATTGTAAACAATAAAATAATAACTGACTACTCGTTCAGGTTTGAGCAATAGTGTAAATCTTGTACAAATCAGAAATTAAGTCAAAGGGCCACACAGGACTTGTTTTAATGGTGGAGCTCATTAATCAACAGTTAGGCTTTAGTGTATCATATTAAGTATAAATATACAATGGCAGAAGTTCACGTATTGTGCTAAACCATAATAATCTCTGCTCTGATTTAGCATGCTGTGTAAACCTTAACATAAAGTATGGTTTATGCTTTAGTATGTTTTATTTTAATCAATTTATGATAAAACAAGCCATAATTTATGCAATATATTAACCAAGTTTAATAAATCACAGTTGGCTGGATTCATATAAAATGCTTCAAATCATGATTTGCAAGGCACATTTTAGCTCAGCAGAACATATGAACTTCAGTAGAGCTATATAGAGAGCACCAGCAAAGTGTTGGGGATAGGTGGTTATGACATACAGAAAGAAAGACATGTAACAATTGATCCTTTTATTTTGCAAGTCCTGAAGAGCAGGATTCATCTACTTCTTCTGCCAACCCTGTGGGAGGACAACCTAAACATTTTGATTTAACATTTCATCTCTAATTTTGAGATTAAGTAGTAGCTTTGGATCTTCTTGTAACCCCACTGATTGTAGATTACCGATGTCTGGCTGCAACAGAGAATCAAACTGCTATCTAGAAAATTAGGTCAATTCAGATTATGAAATAATAAACCCAGCAAATGAGGCAAAACCTACCACAACAGGCAGTGCTATAAATGTCCCAATCCAAAATCCAGCAGAGGTCTCCACTTTCTTTATAGGGAGATGTATAGTAAACACAATAAGAAAGGCAATTCCTTTGCCAAGTCACCCATCGTATTTATCAGGCAGGGACACAGATGCTTGGTGTTCGAGCTTTACTCTTGCAGCAATAATGGCTTTCAAACTGTCTTGCAAACCAACATATTGCAATCTGCAACCCATCTGTGAGGAGTGCATTGACACATATTTGGGAAGCAATTCCTGTTTTAAATGAATTTAAATACTGAATAAGAGTTAAAGCAAACAGGAAGTATCTTATAGCGTAGGACTAAATAACTATTTGGTGTGCTTGAGGCAGTCATCATTTTCCTTGATAATATGCGTCAGATTGTCTTGTGGAGGTCTGGAGATATGCCATTTCCTTTAGGGTGTCTTGCCACCTCAATCAGTAAGTCTAATGGAAAAGGTCCAGAAATAAGACCAAACAAAGCATCGTGGATGCTTTGCTTCTAGAAGTCAGGAGGCCACATTATGAACCATTAACAAGGCAACTCCACAAAGCTTCACATGGGCAGAAAACAATTCTAAATCTAGGACTGTTCTCATCCAACGTAGGAAGCTATAATTTATAACCATGGTTTAATGAATGGGTTTGCAGACAATTATACTATCAGTCATATCATATGATAGCTGGATTTGCTGAACATCTATCCTACACAAGCAAGTTAAAAATCCAGTCGATATACAATACTATATGCTGTGAAACAACAAAAGGAAGCAGGTTCCGTTCTTCAAAACTGATTTTGTTAATTGATATGAACCTTCAGGTCAACTAACAGAATGATTAAAATTCCTAAGAGTATATTTGTCCTGAATCATTGCCCTGTTACTTTTTACCCTACCTTGTGCTTATACATAAGTACTCATACCTAGAGAGTACCACATTAAAGGAAATGGTGATACTCCATAATTAGAAGTTACAGAAATGAGGTTCAATTTCAATATTGATTTTTCTGAGTGACTATACAGTTGGAGTCATACAAATCCAGGCTAAAGTGTGTGTTGACTCTAGTGGGCTGTACAGATAGTCCTCAACTTATGACTGCAATGGAGCCTGCCCATCACAGTTGTAAGTCATGACAATCATAAAGCAGATCACCCATATGAATGGCACAATCATTAACGCAAATGTCAGTTTCAGGCAAAAATGTGGTAAAACACAATCATGTGACTGTTGGATACAGCAAGTGGCTGTAAAGGTAAACCCCTGGTTGCTGAGCACCTGAAATGCAGTCATGTGTGGCAATGGGGGTGGCAGCAATCAAAATTGGATTGTAAGTACCCTCAGGGGAAGTCTGTTGTAATTTTGAATGGTTGCTAAGCTACCAGTTCTTACGTCTATGACTACCCGTATTCTTCCCTAAAAGCAATACTTCAAATGAACCTTATGTCAACTACAACTTGGTCTTCAGACAGGTTTTATCTGATCCATTACATGTGTTTTAAAATCAACTCTCATTTGACTAGAATTGATCAGAAACAATAAGGGAGGCACTGCTACATGAAACAACTGGGAATGATTGTCAGGGCCTGTGGAAGTGGGTGCCATTACAGCAGTGGTTCTCAACCTGTGGGTCGGAACCCCATTTGGGGTCGAATGACCATTTCACGGGGGTCGCCAAACAATGCAGTCCGCCATTTTTTCCCCCTTTTCCTTAGCTGTGCTACTCCCTTTTATTCTATTGGCTTTTGAAAGCTAATAGAATAGACTCTCTTGAATAGAGTCTAATTCTATTGGCTTTCAAAAGCCAATAGGAATTGTCCAGGCTGTCTGCCCTGCTGAGCCCACCAAAAGTCCCATTCGGTAAACGGTGCTGCACCAGTTGAGTAGTCCTCGACTTACGACCGGTTGAATAGTCCTCAACTTACGACCAGTTGCGGGTCGCGGCATTACGGTGAGGAACCTTCTCCTCTCCAACCCCATCAGATGTACTGGGCAGTGTGATTGGCTCCTCCCTGGGCCAGGCTGCAGATTATACAAGGAACAAGAAATCAAAACTAAGTCCAGACAACTTGTCGTTGGGAGACATCTCATCCATTCCCCAGAACAGGATACAGTAGTTTTGTTCTGTAGATCAGTTATGTTTGGGAATCTCCTGTGCAGTCCCTGAGTTCAAAGGTAAAGAATCCCTATGTCCTTTACACACAATTTCTCAGTTGTCAGCATCTTAGCTACCACAACCCATGTGTTATTTCTGGTTTAATTTGATTTATTTTTCACATTTTTGAACTGCCTATTTCTCTCAGAGAGGGATCGGGGGCGGGGGTGTACAATAAAAATCCTGCTATATGATCTATATGGGGGTGCACCATGAATTAGATTTGGAAGTTACCCATATCATGCTGGAAATATATCACATCTATTCTAGCTTAGCTCATTGATTTCCAACAGATTTCAGAGTTAAATTCAAAGTGCCTGAATAACATCAGAGCACCCTGAGTGGCTTTTGGGCATTTACTTTGGAGAGAAGGTTTTCTCCATATATACCAGTAGTAGTTTAGGAACTGGAAGCTGTGTTCATTGGACAAAGAGACCTGTTAAATGAGCCACCCTGTGGTTTGATCTGAATTTTTTAGAGCCTGGGACTTTTCAGTGGTTTTATGAATTATGAAATTTTCTCTCACCCTCCATTCCATTAACTTGGGGATTGGTTGGTTTTTAAATATTTTAAATAATTTAAAAACCTGCCTTTTAGTCCTTCCACCAGTGCGGCAGTCCTTCTGTTTCACCTGCCAAGGTTTTTTTTTTTTTTTTTTTGCCTTTATACTGCATGTTGATTATATATTATTGATAGTTTTACAAAATTAGCATTTCTTTACGAGGTACGCTACACGAGGGTTCGAAGTAGACCACAACTTATTTTGTCAGCCGTGTGAATAGCGGAGGGAGGAAAAATACAACGTATTGAAACAGTCACTTCAAAAACTTCGGCGCCCAAAGCTTCTCCTTCTGCCACCTGCCCAAGAGGTCCGAGCCGAGGCTGCTGGTTGCTTGACGTCCAAGAAACACGTGCGGAGGCGACTGAGGTAAAGGTAAGCAGAAAAAAAAATGAGTCACAACTCACTCCGGCCAATCCAATGGGCGGATTCTGGGAGGCAGCGAAAGGCTGGGCTTCGCCAGGGCTGGAAGCCGCACGGCCGCTTCTTTTTCTCTCTCTCAGTTGCTGGTTGCCTTCTGGTGCGCCGGGCGCGGGAAGGAGGCGTCCGTCTCCTCCAGGGCGGCTAAGTGAGTGCAGCGCCTCTCGTTTCGGAACCAGCGTAAGCCCTGCGGAACTTGGTGGCAGGTGTCCTTTTCAAATAGAGCGGGCGCTGCTAGATTAATTCCTCTCGTTACTTAGGGCAAGGCGAGGCAGGCTGTAAAGCGCCGAATTTCAGGCTGCTCTTCCGAATGCTCAGCTATTTTCAGCGTAGGGATCGCATCGGTGGGACGGTACTTGCACTATAAATCTCCCAGTGGCCCAGCCAGCCAGTAGGATGGTGGATCTATGGAGCAGGTGGCAAAATCCTGGGAGAAGCGAGAGCACAATTAGTGGTTCGTTGAATTTAGGCACAACTAACTGGATTCTCTTAATAGGCGAAGCCTTAAGTCAACAATCCGCCTCACACAAAGGTGATGGCTTAACCTGGTGTGCGGGCTACGTCCGTGACTTGGGGAGGGGAAGCTGCTGTGGGATTGAAGGACGTCAGGAAATAAGGATGTGCGCGCTGCCCTGTTCTGGAACAGGCTTTCGCGGTACCCTTAGCAAAGCTTTCCTGGCGCTGGGGTCTCCAGGTGTGCTTCTACTTCCAGGCTGTTGTTAAAACTGGAGGATGCTAAGAGAAAGACTGGCCCTAACGAGTAACTTAGCAGGTAGAAAAGACCTTTTTTTGGGGGGGGGGGATTCAGGTTCGAGTGGAGTATTGGGTCTGGCCTCCTCGTTGCTGTTAACATGTAAATGATGGAGTCGGTTGGCCCTCATTCCTCTCAGCAGGAGAGTGACATTTTGCCTGGATTTGCACAGCACGCTAGACTAGGCTATAATGGGTAGTTTGTGTTTAAGGGGTTGTGATAACCAGGCCTCTTCGTCAGGCAGTAACCTGGTTTAGTGCTGCACAGCGGTCAATGTGCACGCGACAAGTGTGTTTGTTAATTCGTATTTAGTAATTTGGGTGAACTCTGTTGGAAAAGAAATTCGTTGCCTCAAGGCTTCCTGGCGCTGGGCATTAAAACCCCAAAGGCAGTGTTTTTCAACCTTGGAAATTTTAAGATGGGTGGACTTCAACTCCCAGAATTCCCCAGCCAGCTTCTGGGAGTTGAAGTCCACCCATCTTAAAGTTTCCAAGGTTGAAAAACACTGCCCAAAGGGACCCCTTTGGAGACATTTTTTTTCTTTTTTTCCTTGGCTCGTGAAATCGCTCGTGCCGTAGGTGCTTTAAATAGTTGTGTGGCCGTTGCCTGGGACCAGCCACTCACACACGACTTGCCCTGACCGGATCAAGAACGTGGCGGCTGCGCTCCCGGGGAAGGGACGAACCGAGCGCGTCGCCTGTGTTCCTGCCTGCTAAGGGTTGTTCGCCTGTCCGGGAAAGGCGACGAGAGAAACGGGCAGAATTTGATTGCTTGCTAGTGGAAGAGCCCCGTTTACGAACGGCGTCCTTTCCTCCTACAGTTCCTCCAGCCTCGTTTCTTCTGGATCCGTGAGTGCCTGGGCATGTTTTGCGGGAACCCCGTGCGCCGTGTGAAGGATGACTTTAAAGACACGCCTCTGCTATCCTAGACTTCCCCGGTGAAGCTGTTGCTTCACTTTTTCTGTACCGGCGTCTCCGGGTTTTAGGTTTTGTCATCTCCCGCTAGGGCGGAAAGAACATCTTCCTGAAACGTTGCGTAGTAAGTGCTGTGTTTGATGAATCAAAGATATGATTCAATCAAAAGCAGTTTCCTTTTTTCCTCCTCTTCTTCTCGTGCAGAATGAACCGGTGATGAGGTATTATTTTCTGCATTGCACAAAGATTTTAATGCATGTGATGTTATCTGGTGAGAATTGGGTGGCTCATTTCACTCCATATCTGTGAAGCATATCACTTGAGATTTTTGTGTACTTAGCCAATCAGATGTGAGCCAGATGTCCCACTAAGGGTGAACTTTAATTAAAGATAATGGAATCCTCTGGAATAGTACAGAGTAATGTGTTTCACTTGTTTTTATTGCTGCAGTCTAAAACAGCTTTCAGGAAACTAATTTTATTGCCTTTGTGCATACTCTCACGTTCAGCTCTTCTGTTAGTTCTAAGATTTGCTCAGAAAACTACTAAGGGTTAATTTTTTGTGCCTTCAAGAGATTCCACCCATTGTAAATGAAAGTGTGTATTGTATGGGGAGGGGTGAAAACTCTGGCCTGACTAGTTGAATTACTGGAGAGGAAAACTCTTTAATGAAAAAAGTTTGAAAAATTCCCCCAGGATTTGTCATGCTAACGGACTGTTTGAAAAACTCTGCACCTAACTGAAAGTCTTAATGTAAAATCAAATTGCATAATTAAAAGAATAATAAAATTGACCAACAAACCTAGTTTGTTCGGCTGCTGCTCTTTGTCTCCAGATATTCAGATAAACACTCAGAATTATGCTGGCTGTTAATTCTGGGAGTTGTGATCTCAAGACATCAGGTTTCCCATTTTCCCCCCAAATTGTTTCTAATCTAATCTTTGCACCTGCTTTTCTTACCTACAAAAAGCTAGTATGATATGTAGTTTTGTAATACTTGGTTTTAATTAACTAATGAACTTATCTCATGTTAGGCAAGTCCTATAATTCCTTCTCACAGTGTATAATAGAAGATATGATTTGATCATGTGGTGTAACTCTTTAGCTAAAGGATAATGAACAAATTCAAGCTCTTTGAGTAAAACATGCATGTGTTTTTAAAAATAGGTTCATTATGTGCAATTTATAATTAGAGCAAAAAGTGAGACAATGCCTTCAGTGTATGTCATAAGCCACAAGGGGTGATGATTTTTCATTTGGGAGGCAAGCAAGGCAAATTAGATGCATTGTTTTCCTTATCATTATTTACATTAAATTCATAATTGAGGGAATGAGGAAGTAAATAGAGTGACACAAACTCTGGATTATTGCTACAAGGCTGAAAGTGATACATAGAAAGGCCAAAGTATCACATATTTCAGCAACATTCCTTGTGGCAACTTACAGTCACAATTGGGACTAGAATCTTGGTCTTTGAGTGAAGCTGTTGTTAAGCAAGATGCCCTATGACTGCTTCCCTCAATGACTACAATCCTGGGACTCTGAGTTGTAGTTGCTAAATGATCTCCTGGGTGTTAAGCAGATGGGAGTTCCAGGTAAAAACTGTGAGGTGCTTGGGGGGAAGGCCCTGGTAAGGTCCATGGAGGTCTGTGTGGATCTTTCATTGGGCTGCAGGAACAGAACTAAAACCCCTGTCTTCTTGGGGGAAATCCTTTGTTGGGTAGCAGGAATGTTTTAAAAATATTTTGTGTTTTGATACATAATTTCAGTATAGCATACAGATATCCGTTCACTTTTTTTTTTAGAGACAAAAGTAGTGATGGGGACAGTTCCTGTTGAAACTCTGCCTACAATGTTGATTCAAAGCCATTTTTGACCTTTTATTTCTCGTGGTCTAAACCGTATGAATCATTTTGTCAGGAAAGAAGGGCTGATATTTTTCCCATCAAAGGTTTTTCCCCCCACCAAGCTCTGTCAGAATGGTATAAAGCAGTGTTTCTCAACCTTGACAATTTTAAGGCATGTGGATTTCAACTCCCAGAATTCCACAGCCAGCATTGCTGGCTGTGGAATTCTGGGAGTTGAAGTCCACATGCCTTAAAATTGTCAAGGTTGAGAAACACTGGTATAAAGAGTTCACCTTCTCTTAAAGTCTCAAAATGGAGTGATAATGTTATATTATGTCATGCCCCCATGTACAATTTTACATGACCATCAACCTCTGGAAGGGGGGGGGGTTCTCTATTTTTATATATCCAGTGGTGTTCCCACTTAAGTGACCACCAGGAGGCACCACGTTACTAGCTTTATCCTTATTGGGAATCTAAAGACAGAGGTAGCCAGATGTTATTCTGTGGGGTTCAAGCCCCTAACGGGAATTGAATTCACAGATCTTTGAACTTTAGGTGGCTATATGCAGTACAATAGCTTTATCTCAGAGAAAAACTGGGCAAAATATAAAATATTTGGAGGAAGGTTTTTGAAGTTTCATAAAATCAGTCAGATTTACCCCTCTGCTTGTCTCTACCAGGCTGATGTTCCTACCTTAGTTCCTTAACTGTGAGAGGAATTCCACAATGGAATTAGTGCATATACTTTCCTTCACTGTATGTCTTTCAAACAGAAACTGGAAAACCATTGGTTAGAGATGGTCTATTTCTGATTTTCTGCATCAAGTCTGGAAATCAACTAAACAGCCTATAAGATTTGATCTAATCTTATGTTAATAGTCCTGATATACCAGGAACAATGACATATATTTGTGCAAGTACTATAATAACTAGAATGCATAGGAATGTCCTCAATTTAAATTCTCACCAATAATCTTATTTGTATTGTTTTCCTAGGGAGAAGAAAATTCAGCTGAAATTCAGCTGAAATATGGGTGGGTGTAGAAATCTTGGCCTTACCTTGTTTATCACACAGCCATGAGGGAAGCCTTTTCTTACTGTCTTATTTTTCCTGTAATCTCAGCCTGTCTGGGTTCTGTGCTTTAAATTAGGGAGCAAATTCTTGAAAGTTTGGGAGAACTTCCACCTCTTGATGCCCATAGAAGATTTTCTGTGTCATAATGTCAGCAGAAAGGATGAAAAAGTTCAAACTATTCTTCTTCCAGGGACAGACAAGCAGATAAATTGCCCCCATTCATTCCTCAAACTCTAAAATGCCCTGGTGGCCCAAATAATGATAACTGAGGACTGGTTTTTCTGTTGGTTAGAAGTGGAGTTTTAATCCTAAAGAAGTGCTGAAAAATTGCAGGGCTGACATTCAGTGACAAAGAATGCTGGGATATTCCATGGGTTGTCCTCTCAAATTAATCCTAGTGGAACCCAACATATGGGAGCTATTTTGAATTAAGGCTTTTTCAAATGAGACACGTATCCAAAACAGCAGCAGCAACAACAACCATGAAAACCCTGGGAGCATCAGTAATAAAGCTAAAATGTTGCTACAAATATCATTTTCCCTTTGAGCATTTTGGATTGTCTAGGATTAATTTCAGCTCAGATCCAAACTGGCTGTTAGTCTAAGACAGGGGTAGGCAACCTTGACTCTTTTATGACTCGTGGACTTCAACTCCCAGAATTCCTGAGCCAGCATGGTTGGCTCAGGAATTCTGGGAGTTGAAGTCCACAAGTCATAAAAGAGCCAAGGTTGCCTACCCCTGGTCTAGGATTAGATGTGATGAGTGAGACATAATTAGATTAGGTAATCTTACAACAAGCTGGTGCTACATGTTATAGTTAAGGTCCACCAGCTTGATCATAACCTTGATTAAAATTCCAAATCAGTGTCAAGGGACTAGGGGAAAAACATATCTCCAAAAGGGACAGAGATTTAGGCTTATACAACACATTCAAGTTGTGTGGAACCAGTTTGAAGAAACCACCCTAGATTGCAGTGCCCAGAACTGGACACACCATTTCAAGCAAGGCCTGACTATTAAACAGAATGGCATAATTACTTCCCATAAACTGGACTCTCTACTCCTGTTAATATATTTTAGAATAGCATTTGCCCTTTTAGCAGTTGCATCAAATCATTGGCTTATATTCAGCTTGTGGCATAGTAGAACATGGCAGATTCTTTTTCCTTCCACAGAAACTAGAACCAAGTTGGATCTCCCCCATCTCGTATTTATGCTTTTCATTTATTTTCCTCAGCTGAAAACCTTTACGTTACTCACTTTAAATCTTTATTTCAACTGACTATTTAAGTCTGAAGAACTTTTTGAATCTTCTTTTTCTCTTCTAGCTACTCCTCCTAGTTTTGTGTAATTTGCGAAAGTAGTAAACATTTCTTCATCCCTTTCATGAATAAAGTTGCCCCATAGCTGAGTGATAGTCTACTCAATACTACTCTCCTACCTCCAGTTATGTAGACCCACTTCTGAGTACTCTCTGGGTACAGTTATTTAGCCAGTTACACATGTATATAATAATCATCTGTCCCTAATAATGTTATTTTTATGGTCCTTGGAGTCTGTTTTAGAGACATTGTGAGCAAGTTAGTGCAGTTTTCTTGGTAATATTTTCAAAGATGATTTGCCAGAAATGCCTTCTGAGATGTCACCTGGCTTTCCTGTTTTAGGATTGAGAGACCATGGCTGGCCCAAAGTCACTCAGCTGACTTTCATGCCTAGGATAGAACTAGGATTTGGGTTTTCCTGCTCTAGCTCAGCATCTTTAACCACAAAACCAAGTTGACTTTTTCCTATAGCAGACTATTTTCTTAATAAAGATATAATGAAGTACTTTGTCAGAAGCTTTGCTAAGGTCAAGGTACCCTACTGTATGTCTGCACTATATTCCCAATTTGTGAAGCTAGTAATTCTATCAGAAAACTGAGATAACATTAATCTGGCATGACTTGTTTGAGATAAACCTAAGCTGGCTCCTGCTAATTGTTGCATTCCCATCCAAATGCTCACAAATCTATTTAATAATTAGGTTTAGATGTCAAGATAACCGACTTGTAATTTCATGGGTTGCCTTCTTCCCCCTTTTAAAGATAGGAACAACATTTGCTCTCCTCCAGTCTTCTGGAACTTTATCCTTTCTCCAGAAATTCTCAGAGTCAGCAGCACTTTAGTCACCTCTGCTAGTTTCTTCAGTAACCTAGCATAATGGTTCTCAACCTTTTTTTCACCATGGACCCCCTTTAAATATCTTTAGTGGCCATGGACCACCAAGACTTAACTCAAGATTTAAATCTTAACATTTCTTCAAGCCTTTGCAGAACCCCTCTGACTAAATCATGCCCCCCACCAGAGGTCCACAGACCACAGGTTGAGAACCACTGACCTAGCATATAATTCATCTGGCACCAGAGACTTGAACTCATTAAAATTAGTTGAGTATTTGTTTGTGTTTTATTCTTCTCCTCATCTGTCCTGAAGTACGACTTCCTTCTCCATTAATAACACAGTTATTGCCAGGTAAGGTTTCACATCCTTTTTAAAATAAGACAACTCCAAAATAAGAATTAAAATGACCTGCCTCTCCACCCTTACCATTACCAAATTACCCCTTTCTCTTCACATCTGTGACCTCTTTATCTTTGCCAAAAAAGCATTTATTCTGGTTTCTGTTATAATCTGTATTTTCTGATAACTACTTTATACCTCTTTCTGATTATACCGCCCTGCTTTAATATGAGTGTGAAAAAAGAAAACACCCCCTTTTCTTTTCAGTGTTTTGAGAAAGCTCTTTGTGTATCTTCCAAAGAGAGGAGATATTTTTCCTTCTAGAATAGATTGTTTGCAGGTGTGCCATCTATATCTTGGACTGTAGGATTGCCACCCTTCCCTGACTTGTTTTTCTCCTTCAGGACTTCTCACCATTGGATCATGCCTGTGTGTAGGCTTATCAAAATCTGATCTTACATCCAGTATATCCAGTCTATTCTTTTTGCCTTTGATATCATGAACTCAAAGATAATCTGGTAATTTTCTTTCTGTTGGTAAGAATTAGTTCAACAATAGCAGATCTCCATATTCCTTGTTTTGCCTTTTGACAATTGGCATTGTTAGTAAGAAAAGACAAGAATTTGTTGGATCTTTTGGCACAGCAAGATTTCAGCACATGTCAGGGCAGCTACATTTCTGTTGTCATTAATATGTATATTTCTTTGAAAGCTTCATTACTTGATGCGGAAAGACCTAATCCCTAACTTTTGTCTGCCTAGATGGCTTAGAACTTTTGTTTTGCTGTCCTTTTATTCTTATTCAAACGCTATCCACAGGATTTCCATGCTCGGTTGTGTGATTTGTATTAAGCATATATTTGCTTAACATACAGCACAATATTCCCCCCACTTTTTTGAATCTATTAAATTCTGGCCTTCCAGGACTATGTTCCAATCATGAGTGTCATCTCTATGGCTCTGTGCCCAGGCCTTTGATTGAAGCGTCTTTTAGACTATGTGGGTTGTATTCCTTTATTCCCATCCAGTTTTGTCAATCTGCCATCTTTACCCTTCTTTTTGCCTCTTGCTGTTTTTCTTCTTGCTAATGTAAACAATGTGTAAACCATGAAGAATCAGTTTATTGATGTTGAGAATAAGGGATTAAAAATACCAAGACTTGAGTTAATGTGACTTGCCTATGGCAGATTACAACTTTTGTAAATAAATTACACTGTTAATCCAACACCTACATATAAAGTGCAATACTTATGTCTCATTTCACAATAATGTTAGCAAGATCCAATAATGTTAAATCTGAGAAGAGAAAAAGAAAGTGGAGCATATATCTTAGCAGGACTATGTGTCTAAATTTAAAACAGTAATTTTCTTCTCCCAGATAAAATGCTTAAGAAAAGACTGCCAAGAGTCACTCTATGAGGGTAAATAAATAAACAAACAAACAGTTTAAAATCCCTAGACTGAATGACTCAGATGTCTATCTTGATGCATTGTGTAACTTTTATTTTACTTCAGTTTGGGGGATTTGGAGGCTTTGAGTATTCTAATTTTATTAAAAAAAAATAATGTGGTATCTGTCCATGTGTCCTCTGCTTCTTTTATTAACTTTATGAATATATATTAATACATTAAACTTTATTAAACAAAAATGTACACATATAAATTTAAATATTTCTCTTATAATTAAAAATTAACAAAACAGTAGCATCCTAAACTATATATGACTTTCATTCATACTATTTTTACTTTATATATTTTTACTCTTTTCAGTAGTCATGGTCAGGTCATAAATAGAAGGCAAAGATATAGATAAGATTTAGATCAGGGGTAGTCAACCTTGGCTCTTTTATGACTCGTGGACTTCAACTCCCAAAATTCCTGAGCCAGCTAAGCTGATTTAGATCATACGAGGTTATACAAATTCACTGAGTAAATTTGGATTTGAGACCAATATTAGCTATTTCTTTCAGTCATTAGTTCATAAAAGCAAACTTTCTCATGAAATTAAAAATGAAGTTTGATGCTCAATACACTTGATTATATATTGTTGTTCAATCGCTAAGTCATGTCCAACTCTTCATGACCCCATGTCCATAATACGCTAAACCTCCTGTTCTCCAGAGTTTACCAAAATTCATGCTTATTGCATTCAAGACACTATCTAACCCTCCTCTGCTGTTCCCTTTTCCTTTTACCTTCAATTTTTCTAGGGTCTTTTCTAATGAGTCCTCCTTGTTAATTAAGACACTTAATTATACTGAGGAAGAATATACAGTTCATCTTTAAATTAATTCTCAATTCAGATATTGGAGAATTTACTTCTTAGTAGTTTTAATTTTATCAATAGTAATTCAATACTTGTCGATCTAGGAAATGTATTACTTACCTAGCCAATCAGTTCAATATAGGTTAACAAAGTAATCATGTTTTAATAATCATGTGTCTTTGATTCCTTTTTAAAAATTGATTTCTGACTTTTCATAGCTATTTGAACTGACATAAAACTCAGCATCCTGGAAATCTCTTCTGATACTTTTGTACCTGGGATTCAGAAGATTGTAAATATAATATAAATATGTATCCAGATTTACTCATATAATACAACCTTACTTTACTATTTACTATTTTAAAAAATGTGAGATTGTAACTGAATATGAGAAGTGATAGGCCTCCATTCTAACTGCATATTCTGTTCATAAAGGTGTACCTTGAAACTGGGTTAGAAATCCAAGTTTCTCAAATTGCTGTAAATGTTATTCTATGCATTACCTGTATGGGTAAAACTAATTCTTGGAGACAATAGCTTATTCCCCATTCTGTTGCTTGATGATTGACAAATAGAAACTAGAAGTTCTACCATACTTCTTAGGGCCAGTTAGTCTTTATCAGAAACTGAACCTTTCAGCAAGCAGAGAAAGAGATAAGATGTTGCACAAACACTTGGTAGTAAAAGAAAACCATTTCTGTTTAAATAGTCTTATATGCTTTGCATATGCTCTTTGCATATGCTCTCACACAGATTTGAGTACCTAAATAGTTTATTTTATGTGCACAAAGGAAGAGCAAATTGCATCCAAGGTTTGTATTCTGGACAGATATTCTGAAAAATATCAAGATTCCTCAGAATATATATAGCTTAATCTTGATAAATCTTGCTAGTTTATTAATTTTTTGGGATTTGCATTTGGTACTGCTGTTTTTCCATAGATTTATGTGTATACAGGTGTTTGGAAGCTATTCTGCTTGGATGAAGTAGTGTAGTATGTAGTTAGATTTATTCCCAAGCATATAACCTGTGCAATGAATTTCATACTTGAATTTGTTAACACTTGAATTTGCACTAAAAATAAACTAAAAATCCAGACTTATTACAAATTAGCTTAACATAATTGAACTTCTATTTGATGCATATAACTTATACATACTTGCTTTATTACTTTCTATTAAATAGGAACACTAAATAGTTTATTAAACATTTTGCCCTGGATGGTTACTTCCTTTACTCACCAGAATATCAATCCATCTTCATAGTTTGTTTAGTCTTCTTTTGAAGTAATATACAAGAAGGCTGGGCTTAGTAATGAAATTGGGTATTTGGTGGTGGTACCTCTTTATTAGTATAAAGTATGTCTTAATTTTAAGTTTACTAACATTTTTATTTTCATTAAAAAAACCGTTTTCTGTAACATTTTAACATTTTACTGGTTTTACTAACAGTGGGTTCATTGCTTTTTGTTTGTTTGTTTGTTTCTTAAACTGGGCATTCTATAGGAAGCAGTACCTGCAAGATAGGAAGAGTAATATCACAGAATTTAGATGTAATTGCAATTTGAGCAAAACAACAAATACTACCTGTTGTACCACTTGAATTCCAAGCCATCTCTCTTCAGTTCTTTTTGTGGCTACTCCTAGGATGATATTGTCTTTTTTTTTAAAGGATCACAGTTGGGTTGCTTATAGTTTCCTTTTTTGGTCAATTTCGGAGGGGTTAAGAATTATTTTAAATCTATTCTAAAATTTAAAATCTTAACATAACCCTTGAAATTGTGAAAACAGAATCATTGATTCATATTTTTTGCTGGTACTTCCAAGGTACAGAGTGGGCTCTGGTGATCTTAAACAGTTCAGAGGGCTGTAAGTCTTCCTGGTCTTGTTTTTAGTTTACCCTGAATCTGCAGAAAATATTTTTAAGCACTATTTTGCATATAGGCATATTTGATTCACTTTGTGATATACTGACCATTATTCTATGTACAAATATATATGTTCAAGTTTAGAAATTCATAAGAGTTTTTCTGCTGATTCAAAATTGGACACCTAGGTTTGTCAGGATTTAATATCTTTAATAAGATGATTCAGCTTGGTGATGAAAAAGGAATGAACTTGTACTTGACGTAAGCTCTGGTCTCACTTGGGAGCCATGTTCCTCTTCTCTCTGTTTAATGTTATGATCAAGATGAAAGGGAGAGAGGAACTTGTTGGGAATGAAAATAAAAGTTGTTGGATGAAAATTATTTGATGGGAAAAAAAGTTTGAAGGACACTAAGAAATTCATTTTGTTGAAGTTGATCCAATGATAATCTACTCTGTTCTTATTGCTACCCAGCCAAGGATCTCTGAAAGGACTAATGCAAGATGGTTAGGAAAGCATTTGATTATTCTTGCTTAGTATACAGTAATTCCCAGTATCAGCGTTAAAAAGATTCAAATTATGATTCCGGATACCATACATGTACTGTACAGACAAGACAAAGATACTTAGGCAGGCTCCATTGATTCAATATGCGACCTACCTAGGCCAGGATAGTTTTTATTCAGTGATTCATGCCCTAGCAACCTCAACACTGGATTAGTGATAGCTGCTGTACATGGACTTACCTTTGCCTATAGTCTAGAAGCTGCAACTGGTATAGAATGCACCTGCCCAGTTATTAAGATGGGCAGCGGTGAAAACCTACATAACATCCTTAAAATGCTGAACTTCCTGACTCTAAGCTATTGGGTTCACTAATGTGTCAATTTTATCAAAATCTAAATAGTTGACACAAGGACATGTAGTCCTTGACTTACAATAGTTCATTTAGTGATTGATTGAAGATTTAACAGCACTGAAAAAAGTGACTTACGACATTTTTCACACTTATGACCATTGCAGCATCCCCATGGTCATGTGATCAAAATTCAGCCACTTATCAACTGACTCATATTTATGACAGTCGCAGTGTCCCGGGATCATGTGATCACCTTTTGTGACTTTTTGACAAGCAAAATCAATGGGGGAGCCAGATTCACTTAACAACCCTATTAATTAGCTCATTTTTCGCATCTGCCTTTACACAAAGGGAAAAAACAGACCAACCTATCAAAAATAGTGCCATAAAAAACAAAATAGAAATACAAGTTAAGATAGGCAAGAAAATGGTAAGTGAACACCTGTCCAGCCTAGATGAGTTCAAATCACCAGAATCAGATGGATTACACCCCAAGGTACTTAAGGAACTGGCAGATGTGATCTCAGAACCACTGAACTATATTTTTCAAAGATCCTGGAGCACTGGGGAACTATCAGAGGACTGGAAAAGAGCTGATGTAGTTCCCATCTTCAAAAAAGGACCCAGGAAATTACAGACCTGTCAGCCTGACCTCAATATCTGGGAAGATTCTGGAAAAGATAATCAAACAACGAATCAGCGAACATCTAGAGGCAAACAAAGTCATTACTAAAAGCCAACACAGGTTTGTCAAAAAACAGATCATGCCAGACAAATCTTATTGCATTCTTTGACCAAGTGACAAAATTAGTGGATCAGAGGAATATGGTGGATATAATTTACTTGGACTTCAGTAAGGCATTTGACAAAGTAGATCACAACCTACTACTTGATAAGATAGAAAAATGCGCGTTAGACAGCATCACCACCAAATGGATCTGTAGCTGGCTGATCGGCCGTACTCAGCATGTGATCCTCAATGGAATCGCATCTACATGGAGGGAAGTGTGTAGTGGGGTGCCCCAAGGCTCTGTTCTGGGCCCAGTGCTCTTCAACATCTTCATCAACAATTTGGACGAGGGGATAGATGGGGAACTCATCAAATTTGCAGACGACACCAAGCTGGCAGGAATAGCCAGCACTCCAGAAGACAGGCTTAGGATATAGGAGGATCTGGACAGATTTGAACACTGGGCGCTATCTAACAAAATGAAATTCAGTGGTGAAAAAAGTAAGGTTCTGCATTTAGGCAACAAAAACCAAATGTACAGGTATAGTATAGGGGGTACCTTGCTCAATAGTAGTAACTGTGAGAGGGATCTCGGAGTCCTAGTGGACAATCATTAAATATGAGCCAGCAGTGTGCTGCAGCTGCCAAAAAAGCCAACACAGTGCTAGGCTGCATTAGCAGAGGGATAGAATCAAGATCACGTGAAGTATTAATACCACTTTACAATGCCTTGGTAAGGCCACACTTAGAATACTGCATCCAGTTTTGGTCAC